>NC_088879.1:39069952-39106621 GCF_032884065.1 Artemia franciscana | reverse complement strand
CACATTTTGACTATTAAAAAGGGCACTAGCCCTTTCAGTTTCCAATCAAATAAGCGTATTTCGAAGTTTCTAAGGCAACAAACGGCCATCCCAAAAATTCTAATATATGCATTTCGGGAAAATACGAGGTGTAAGTGAGGGGGGTATCCACCCTTTGATTACGCTGAATCTTAAAAAAGGCACTAGAACTTCTGATTTCCAATCCAACGAGCTTCCTCCAAAGTTTATACGGTCACCCTTTCCATATAAACCTTGTATGCCCTCCTTATAGGCCTGGCATACCTTACAACTCTTGCCCTGAGATATGTGGGGGAGAGGGGTAATCCTTCAAGACAAAAGTTTTGTAACTTGCAACAGCATTGAACATAATGGCTAACTCAAAATTTTGATTAGATTTGTTTGGGGATATAGTGGTCATGGGAGGGAGGTTAACTGCCCTCCAGTAACTTTTAAACTATTAAAGAGGGCACTAGTCCTTTGAATTTCTAATCGAATCAGCCATTTTCTATATTCAAACTTTACACATTTTCTATCACAGCTTCTTTAATGTGCTTCAGTGGATTATTTCCTAACCTAGCCATTTGACATGGTTTCCAATAAAGTGAAATCAATCAAATACTTTCAAATCCGGCGGGGGCATATCTTTATTTCTTCCCACTTCTTAATTACTGCATTTCTTTCAGAGATTAATCTTAGTATGTATCTAGAGATAATCCCTGACGCGACTGTCGTCGACTTGTTAGACAGCAAATACCTTTAGGCCGTTGAATATAGGTTCAGAATATGTAGTTGAAATGTTTTGGTAGACTCATTGGACATGTGCCAAATAGGTAGAGTTTAAAGCGCATATATTTTAAGAAGTGTTTTTAGATCTGCTTATCCAGGCTTGAACAAACGCTTAAAAATTTAGTTCAAATGCCCCCTATCTGCTGATTACGCTAAGAGGTCTAGATGCTGATTCTCTCATGGAGTTGCGCTAGATTACACGAGGAAATTCGCCTTGATTTCAATGAGACTAAAACTGAGTTTCTGGTTTTCAATCGTAAAGTAAGTGATCATGAATCGGTTGTTAAACCAGATTACAAGGCAGTAAAACCTTCATCTTGTGTAGTGTACTTTAGTCCACCTATTGGTCGCGACCTTTCGTGGACTTATGCATAGTTAGTAGAGGACCTCTCTGGCAAAGGTCGTAAAGCTCACGGTATGCTTGCTTCTACAAAAGCAATTCACTTTCGATAAACTCAATTCCAGCTGCTTCTATTGGTGGTTAAACGTCATGGACTAGCGCTCTCTCTACTTTGGACCCTTTTATCAAGTAAAATTAAATATAAAATATGTTGCCAAGGCCAATTTGGCAAGTTTCTCTTGCACCTAACTCCCTGGAAGCCTAACATAGTGATTATAATATTTCCGACCAGTGAACCATTGCGCAGAAAAGAATAAAGAAATTCAGTAGGAGTTAAATGGGAAATAAATTATTGGATCTTTTGTAATATAAGGGTCTATTTATAGTCAAAAAGACACACGTCCTATTCCCTACCATGAAAGCCTTGCTAAAAAATGTAATCAGTTTAACCTTCTCTCTTAATTTAAGCGAAAATAAATATGTCTTTTTCTTTTTGAATATTCACTCTTTTTTCATAATTAGAATTTAGCAAACATTGCAGGTGTTATAAACTCCTCTTTTTCACGATTAGCTAACGACTAATAACTTGTTTGTCCTCTTTAAGGAATAGCTGTTGACCATTTAAAACGGGACTAGTTTGAATTTACGTCACCTCCCCCCAAAAAAATCAAGAATTTAGTGCAGAAAATTAGTCAATTAGTTTGGTCAGGAAAATGTTACTAAATTACGAAAGGCTTGTAATACGAGAGCATTTACATTTACCAGTTGCCAAGAATGAACCCTTATCCACTAGTGCAGTGGTTCCCAACCTTTTTCGGTCCGCGTACCCCTAGTCAAGGCCCAAAAAGTTTGCGTACCCCTTTCTTGAGAATCGTTGTTTTACTTTTTTCTTAACTAAAATCAGATTTTCAAAAACACGAGATTTATTGTCCAATATGACGGTGCTTAAATGTACGTACAAAATCAATGAGAAACTTGAGGCTGCTTTTTTTGCTAAAATATTATCAAATCTTGGCTCGATGTCACTAACGGCAATTATAAGGTCATTTTGTACACTCAGTCTGTTTCTGTGTTTGGTTTTGATCAATGACATTGCCGAAAATGACACTTCACAAAGGTAAGTGGATCCGAATGGTAACAAAGCAGACATGGCGATTTCACTTAGTTCCTTGTATTCTCCTTTCACCTCCAGCCAAAACTGGGAAACAGTTACATTTTGGAATTTCAGTTCTAAGGCGCGATCACTGGCAAGTTCGATCAGATTCTCTGTAAGCTTGTCACTAAGACCAGAGCTTGAGGTCACGTCTTCAACAAATGGATTTTGGATCCAATCCTGCGTTATATCTTGGTTCATAATCGATGGGAAATATGACACAAGTTCATCTCGCAACTTTTGTCAGATGCTCCCGAATACAATCACAGATTGTGTTGAGGTTATCAATTTCACTATTGTCCGCAAACTTGTCAAGGGTCGGGAAGACACTAACGCTGTTTCTTTGAACCTTTTTAAGCCAGAACTCCAATTTCTTGATGAAAGCACACATCTTCGAATTCAGGGAGAGTTCGTCCGTCCGGAAACCTTGCATTGACAGATTCAAGTCATTCAGTTTGTCGAAAATATCCGCAAGATAAACCAGCCTGCAGACCCAGTCCTGGTTTTCAAATAGTGAACTGAATGCAGATTTTTGCTCCAGAAGAAACATATGAACTTCTTGTCGAAGCTCGAAAAGTCTGTTTAAAATCTTCCCACGAGACAACCAGCGAACTTCTGTGTGCAGAAGTAAATGTTGATGTTCTGAACCCATCTCTTGGCACAGCAACTTGAACATTCTTGAGTTCAGTGGTCGGGCTTTGATGAAGTTGATCACTTTTACAGCCTCGTTGAGGGTCTCGTGCAGATGTGCGTTCATCCTTTTCGATGCAAGAGCTTGCCTGTGAATGATGCAGTGCAACCACTTCACCTTTGGATTTTTCTTCCTTATCCAGGCCATGAGCCCATTATTCTTCCCTGTTAGGGCGGTAGCTCCATCACTGCAAACTGATAGACACCAGTCCCACAAGATGCCCCCTTCTGCGAAGAATTTGTCAATCACCTTGAATAGTTCTTCTCCTGTTGCTCTTGACTGTAGGTTTTGACAAAACAGAATATTTTCTCTTATGTCAGAATAATCTTGATATCGAACAAAGACGATCACCTGGGCTTCACCTGACACATCCGTGCTTTCGTCAAGCTGTAACGCAAACATCTTCGTCAACTTTATTTGCTCAATAACCTGCATGACAATATCGCTTGCAATGTCTTCTATCCTTCTTGAAATGGTATTGTTCGACACAGGTATAGACTGAAGGGCAGTAGCAGTTTTCATGTCAAACATTATTTCACTGACTTTCACTAGTGCTGGTAATATCAGACATTCGGCGATGGTGTGCGGTTTTTTCTGTTTCGCAACTAAATATGAAACAGCATACGAAGCCCGGAGAGCCTTTGAAGAAACTGATGCCACTTTTGCAATTTCCAAACAGTTACTAGCGAATGCTTCTTGTTTACGCTTGAAAAACTCTATGGGCTTACCGACATGAGAAGGGTGCACAGTACTGAGATGCCGGTTCATATGCGCAGGTTTCATGGAACTGTGGGCCAAGACTTGACCACAAAGAACGCACTGTGCATTCACTGGATCAGACTTTGTCGCACTAAATCCGAGCCCTAGGTATTCTGACAAATATCGACGCACTTTGACCGATGATTCGTCATATTTCTTCTTCTTAGGTGCAGGTTCAGAGTTTTGGGTACCATCATTCGGCTTCTTGTTATTCCTGATCAGGAATCTATCCATCTTTGTTTGCAACCACAATTCACGAACTTCGTGTTTCAACAGATGACAAGATACTGAACCCGCTGAGTTTAAATCGAGACCTTACGGCTATGGAGAAAAATTAGCGGGTTACTGAAAGCGAAAGTTTTGAAAATGAGTCTGAAATTACGTACAATGGGTTATGTTATCTGATTTTGAGGGAAATGTTGGAACTGAGTCAGAAACAAGTTTTAAAGATGTAGACTAAATTAATTTTGGGACCTTCGCGTACCCCCTGCGAGGGTTTTGCGTACCCCCTGGGGTACGCATACCACCGGTTGGGAACCACTGCATTAGTGTAATGCCGGATGTTCGGTAGAAACTAAACCTTTACGCGATGGAAGTTATCATTAGAGGCTATTGCAAATATCTGTTTACTACTTTTTTACTCACCAGCTAGAATATGCCTCAAAACGGTTTAGGAGGAGACAAATAGAATTAAAATCTATTCTGTCATAATATAAAAAGATAAATTTATCCACGATAAAACTAAAAAGGCAAACACCTCGTACAATACCTCGCTCTTTACATAAAGTTTGAATTTTGTTCCAATTCCTTAAGAACGACTCCAGAAACACAACTATCATTTAACTAGAACAATAGAAAGCTTTTTTTAAAAGTGCTAAAAAACCTTAGTGTAAAGAGCGAGATGTCTAGGAGGGGGAAATCCCCTTTATACACGTAATAATTTCTGTTCATTTTAAGTTTTAATGTTGCTTCTTACTTTCATTTGAAAAAACTTCTTTTTTTTAATTTAGTTGTATTGAAGCACCATAGAACCATACCCAAAAATTTAGGATAGTATAACGTAAATGTTGGAAATTGACGCTAAAAAATGAAGAGAAAGAATGAAGAGAAAAAATGAAGAGAATGAAGAGATTCTTCTTCGTCTTCCTTTTTGGTTAGGGGGTTTTTAGTTGATGTTGCTTAGCCCTCTTAATTTTGCGGATGTCAGTCAGTTGTTGGTTTGAAGCTCATGTGCCTTCTACGCTAGATGGACAAAATAATAAACTTTGGCTCTCGAAACATGATTATCAAACTTAATAGTTTCTTCTTAGCACTTTCGGAAAGATTTTGCTCCATGAGGCATTTGTAAGAGAGAGTTTTTTGGACTCAAATTCACTGCACAGAATAAGTTGAACTCCTTTTTCTGAAGAGAGCCAATAAAAAAAGAGAGTTATCTACAAAATAAGACAGAAATGCAAATATTCTGGAGCTAAAATTCTTTTTTTCTAAATAATTTTGACATAAAAAACGTACACGGTTACTTGAGCCTGGAGCAACACTTGGATGTATTATCTGGGTAGGTTCAGTTTAAAAATAGTTCTATACCCGATATAACCGTAATTTCACTATATAAAGCATAACTTGAATATTACATCAGGCTATTATGCACCTTTTATATCAATTAGTCTGACAAGCACATCTAAAAGTGGCCGAGTCCTCTTTATAAGCTTGTACTCATTATCTATTTTTTAAGTATATAGTTTTTCAAATAAAAATTAACCTTTTTTTTGAAAAAAAAACTAAAACGGTTTAAAACTCAAATCATCATTCGATAATCGTAATTAATATAAAATGATAACTAAAAGAATTTCTGAAAAAACACTGTTTAGGGCAATACCACCCTGCTACACCCCTAAATCTGTTGCTTTGCTACAGACCTTCTATTTAAAATACTAAAGGTTTTCCTCTAATATTTTCTCATTTACTTCATTTTCATTTTTCATTTATTAAATCGTTTCTTCTTTTTGTTTTCATACGTCATGTACAGCCAGTGTGATCTTTGAATGTAGTTACGTCAAGCTTATGGGGAGCATTTTACAAATATTGATTTAGATTTTTTTTAGATGTGGTAAAAAAAACATGCAAATCTTATTTGTCAGTTCAATTTTTTAGAAACTTGCAAAAGAAATCGGATTCTTCCTCCTTATTTTCATTTCAACTTAAACTTAGGCACATAATCCTAAGGACCCTTTTATCCGAAGGATGGGTTTCAAGACTTTAAAACATACTTTAAATGACCATAGACTCAAAAGGAACTTCCTTAGTAATAAAATATTTGATTTCAAATCTTTACTATATCAGACTTTATCTGCTCCATATTTTCACCAAATTTTATATATTTCACAAAGATCTTTCCGACACGCTTTCCATTTAGCGAAAACTCACCTATCGGAAAAACTTTCAAAGTTGGAATATGTTCATTTTCAAAAAACTCGCACTTTCCAACTTTGATTTTGTCCTGGCTCTCTTTTGGAAAATTTATCCTCCAAGGTTTTCACGTCCGAGGAGCTAAGAATTCTGTCAAAAGGTCTTAAATTTCCAATGGCTCAGACACACGTAAATGTTTCAGAAGTTATTATGAGTGCGGAGTCTGGTATTTTTAGCTCTCATGGTGGGGTTAAAAATCCAGACGAACGTAGAGGAGAGATCGTAAAGAGTACTATTGACTATAACCCGTCTTTGTCTCTTTCAACTCAATCAAAGGAAGAAATTAAAATCCTCCAAAACCTGAAAAAAGACAAAAATACAGTAATTACAAGAGTGGACAAACGAAACACAGTTGTGATTATGGATTCTGAAGAATAAAGTAAATACCCTTTTAAAGGATAAAAATACTTTCAAAGAAATAGGAACTAATTCTACAAATACATACACACAGCAATTCAGAAAAGAATTAAAAAATTTAAAAGACAATAGACTAATTGTCCCCAGCCAAAAATGTAGGAAAGTTCTTATTTACTATTTCCAAGTCGATTTAAAGCACTCGAAAATTTATACAAAAAATTCCGTAGCTCTTGTTGAGAAATTATAAAATCAAGGTAAAACAAAAAAAAAATCTTATCTAGTTTTGATGCAGTTTTCGCGTAAACCTGATGTGATGTCAATAAATGTGAACAGGCCTTACAAAGAAAATAAGAGGAAAATTCTGCTTGATCAGATTACAAAACCTTGGAAACTGAGACAATAATGATGCTAGTTTGTCTTTCCAACAAGTTCTCTTTGTATTTTAAGTTCCAAGAAAATATTTTCTTCAGATTATGGTTCTACCGATGGGCACTGTTTTTTCTCCCTGTTTGGTAAATTTGTCCATGAATTTCATAGAAAAATCTGCTTTGAATAGTTTCCCTTGAAATAATCTCTGTGTTATCGTTTCGTTGATGATGTTTTGTTTATTTGGGAACATGGTCAGGACTTTCGAAAAGAGTTTTTGGCAAATTTGAACACTTCTGATTCGAATTTTCGATTTGCAATAGAACTGGAAGATACAGGAAAGCTCTCTTTTTTGGATGTTTTAATTATAAAAATACTCCCCTTGAATTTTCTATATACAGAAAGCCGACCCGTAAATAATCATTTTCTATACTACTCGTCAAATCACCCTCCTTAAAGGGGTAAAAATGTCTTTAATCGACAGAGTTCTAAAAATCTGTTTACCTAATCATATCAAATTTGAATTGTATTATGTTAAAGATATTCTATTTTTCAATGGCAACCCAATAAACCTAATTGAAAATATCATAGATAGACAATTCAAGAAATCAAAGCAGGAAAACAGGGAGCCCGTCCCCTTTATTTAGTTATTCCGGTTATTGAAAACAAAATTTTCACCACGATACCATACATCTCGAAGCTCAACGACAAACTTGGAAAAATTTGAAAAAAAAAACATAATCTCTCTTTCAACTTAGGAAATGATAAAAACCGACCCTCTAGCAGGTACTGATGTCTACATCGTCCTGTGTTCACGTGGGAAGTTTATACTGGTAGGACCCATCAACAATTGTGAGAACAATTGCATGAACACAACTTCAACAGTTAAGTCCCTGAGGTTTGAAATAAAAATGAAAATTTGATTCTACATCGGTCCTCCATATTATTGAAAACATTTAGTTTTTTTAAGATCATTAGTATCATTTTATTTCTTTTTATTTAGATCATTTAGTTCTTTTTGAAGAGGCGACTTTAATATCCACTGTAAATGGCCTACCACAATCTTTCAGAGAGGCAATTGAGATAAAAAAAAATGAATAATTAGTAATTGTGCTATAAATAGAGATACAGGACATATTTTCTTAAGCCAAATTTCCAATAACTTAATATTAAAAGATTCAATCAATGTTTTCCCCCAGTCTAATTTAAGAAAACCTGTTCATATATCAAACAGTTCGTGTTTGATATATGGATATATGGAGCGACCCGGCTCAATAGTAACCAAAACTCTAAAAAATTGAATTTTGATATCAATAGCTACATCAAAAGAATTGCATATTTTAATGCTGATTTTAAATATATAAGTTTCATCAAGTTTAGTTTTACCCATCAAAAGTTACGAGCCTCAGAAAATTTGCCTTATTTAAGAAAATAGGGGAAAACACCCCCTAAAAGTCGTAGGATCTTAACGAAAATGACACCATCAGATTCAGCGTATCAGAGAACCCTACTGTAGAAGTTTCAAGCTCCTATCTACAAAAATGTGGAATTTTGTATTTTTTGCCAGAAGACAAATCACGGGTGCGTGTTTATTTGTTTGTTTTTTTGTTTTTTTTTTCTTTTTCCCAGGGGACATCGTATCGACCAAGTGGTCCTAGAATATCGCAAGAGGGCTCATTCTAACGGAAATGAAAAGTTTTAGTGCCCTCTTTAAGTGCCCAAAAAATTGGAGGGCATCTAGGGCCCCTCCCACGCTCATTTTTTCCCAAAGTCAACGGATCAAAATTTTGAGATAGCCATTTTGTTCAGCATAGTCAAAAACCATAATAACTATGTCTTTGGGGATGACTTACTCCCCCACAATCCCTGGGGGAGGGGCTGCAAGTTACAAACTTTGACCAGTGTTTACATATAGTAATGGTTATTGGGAAGTGTACAAACGTTTTCAGGGGGATTTTATTTTGTTTGGGGGTGGGGCTGAGGAGAGGGGGCTATGTTGGAGGATCTTTCCTTGGAGGAATCTGTCATGGGGGAAGAAAAATTCAATGAAAAGGGCGCAGGATTTTCTAGCATTACTATAAGAAAACAATGAAAAATAAACATGAAAACTTTTTTCAAATGAAAGGAAGGAGTAGCATTGAAACTTAAGACGAACAGATATTATTACGAATATGAGGGGTTCTAATAATACTTTAGCATAAAGAGCGAGGTATTTAGGAGGAGATAAATACCTCGCTCTTTATGCTAAAGTATTTTTAGTAATTTCAACCATTTATTCTACGGCCTTTCTGATTCAGGGGTCATTCTTAAAGAATTGGGACAAAACTTACGATTTAGTGTAAAGAGCGAGGTATTAACGAGGGTACAAACCCCCTCGTATATATAATAAAAATATAAGGTTATGAAAGTTTGTTACGTAAGTTAATTCTTAAGTTACGTATATTTTTTACTAATAAAAACGTTCGTTAAAAATTAAAAGTTCTAGTTGCCTTTTTAAGTAACCGAAAAATTGGAGGGCAACTAGACCTCCTTCTCCACCCCTTATTTCTCAAAATCGTCTTATCAAAACTAAGAGAAAGCCATTTAGCCAAAAAAGAATTAATATACAAATTTCATTTTAATAATTTATGTGCGGAGAGCCAAAACCAAACATGCATTAATTCAAAAATATTCAGAAATTAAATAAAAAAACTAATTTTTTTAGCTGAAAGTAAGGAGCGACATTAAAACTTAAAACGAACAGAAATTACTCCGTATATGAAATGGGTTGTCCCCTCCGCAATCCCTCGCTCTTTACGCTAAAGTTTGACTCTTTGCCACAATTCTACTTTTTAAAACAATTAAAAGCTTTAGCGTAAAGAGCGAGGGGTTGCGGAGGGGACAACCCATTTCATATACGGAGTAATTTCTTTTCGTTTTAAGTTTTAATGTCGCTCCTTACTTTCAGCTAAAAAAATTAAGTTTTTTTTATTTAATCTAATGAAAATTGAGGTTGTAGACAGGCAAAATCTATCGCTAAGCAAAGAATATTGGTCCAATCTAATTTATGAATTGTCATTCATTTATTCTGACCGTTATTTTTATTCAGTGTATTTTCTCTTCTGGTAGAGTTCACTTGAATAGGTTAGGTTTTTTTTTATGTTATTTTTTTTTTTCTTAGCACAGAGGACGACTGAGCGGAGGACTTTGTCGAAATATTTGCCTTTTTTCGGTTTCACAGTTTGCTACTAGCCGAAAAAATCCTGGTTTTTTTATGTTTTTGATTTATTTTTCATTTATTATCTCATTTCTTCTCTTTGTTTTCATACATCAAGGGGTTTTAAGCGGTGCAAGGGTTGAGTATATTTTAAGTAAATACATTCTGTTAATAATATTTTTTTTTCTTCTCTGCTTACCGCTTGTTTATAGATCCTAGCTGAATGTATTTGAAATTAATGATGGCAATAAAATTCCTGGGAGTGGAAAAAGTCAAGATTTTTTCTCAGAGATATGCTCTAAGAGTGGATTTCCAGGAAAAAAATTCCGTGTCTGAGGAAGGGTGGGAAAAGGAAAGGCGCATTTTTTCCTTGTAAAAAGATGGAATAATGAATGTGGGAGCTTACGTTTAAATTTTGGAACCTGACAGCTGTTACTAATTTCTTCTAAAGAATCTAGTTAATTTAACGGACTCTTTAGGTTCAAACTATTAATAATGAGCATAGACCAAAACTGCTCAATAAATAAATAAAAAGTTAAATAGTCATTCGCTTGTTGTTAATAAAGTTACATTTCAATTAATAGTATAGAAAATTTAAACTAGTTAGATTCAAACGTATTAGTAAAAAATACATATATATTTTTGTTAAAAACCGGAAAAGTTTTTCCTTCTCTTAGCAATCAAACCATTCTTGGTAACAAACTGCAAGAAAGGAACGGCTCAGCTACTTAGCAATCGAAACTCACAAAAAACGGAATTTTAGTAACATTAGATATATCAAAAGAATTGGCTTTTGTGCTGATTCCATAAAATTCATTAGTTATACTGTTGCCCATCAAAAGCTACGAACCTGAAAAATTTACATGGCTTTCAAAAAGGGGAGAAAAAAAAAAAACAAAATTATCAAGGAATCTTAATGAAAACCGCACCATCAGATTCAGTGTTATAGAAAACCCTCTGTAGAGGTTTCAAGCTATCATCTCCAAAAATACGAAATTTTTATTGTTTGCCGGAAAAAAAAATCATTGATGCTTTTTTATTTTTTATATATGTTTGTTTGTTTGTTTTCCCCATGGGTGGTTGTATCGAGCCAATGGTTCTAGTATACTGTAAGAGGGCTCATTCTAACCAATATTGAAAGTTCCAGTGCCCTTTTTAAGTGACTAAAAGATTACTGCCTCCTTTACCCTGCCCCCTTTCCCCAAAGCCATTTGATCAAAATTTTGAGATACCGTTTTTGTTCAGCAGAGTAAAAAAGTCCTATAATTATGCCTTTGGGGATAAAATGATCCCCCAGAGCCCCTGGGAGAATGGCTTTAAGTTGCAGCATTAGCCGAGAGTTTACTTATAATATTTTTTATTTGTAGGTATGCAGATTTTTTCTCGGGAAGGGGGATTTATGATTTTTTATGGGAAGAATTTTCCATGGAGAGGGACGTTTCCAAGATTGAACTGTCTAGGGACAATTTCACACTTGAGAATTTGTCAGAACTCCTATTTCTTTTTTATCTGTCTTACTTTGTCTTTGCCGACTCAATTTTACATATAGAGATGTTCCAGTGGAATTGCCCGGGGGAAATTTTCAGTGGGGAATTATCTGGAGGATTCGTTATGGGGGGAGGGGTATTTCCCGCAGGAAAAATTAACAACGAGAAATTTTTTCGGGAGCAACTTTACCCTTGGGGGAGGGATCCCATGCAAAAGTATCCACGGAGGGGAGATTCCGTCTCCCCTCCGTGGATGATTTGAAAATGAATTGAAAAAAAATGAAAAATCAAATTCTCTTTTAAATGAAAGTATTCTAAGGAGAATTTTTCAGGCTGAATTGTCCACAATAAATTTACCAGGGGGAGTTTTCAGCGAAGAGTAAATTGTCCGGGGGATTTTTTCTTTGGGGGGGGGGTTGTTTTTTGGAAGAGGAACTCTAGCCCAGTGGAGGTGATTAGGGAGGGAGGTAATTTACCACGGAGGGGTAGTTGGATTTCCCAGCATGGTTTGGAAAATGATCAGAAATTAAATAAAAAAAACAAGTTTTATCAATTGAAATTAAGGAGCAACATTAATAATTAAAACGAACAGAAATTATTTTGGATACGAGGGGAGTTTCCCCCTCCTAAATACCATGCTCTTTACGCTAAAGTTGACTTTTTGTCCAATTCTTTAAGAAAGACTCCTGAAACGAAAAGATCGTTTAAAAAGAATAAGGTACTTTTTTAATGTACTAAAAAACCGTACCGTATGAAAAACCTTTACCATTGAAAAACCTTGTTTTTTTTTTAATGAGGGACTGGAGAAACTTAAGAAACAATATTCAGCTCAATACTCGGTTTCTATTTTTTAAAGGATTTGTCGGTGAAAAGAAGCGTGAAAAAGACGTGAGACTTTGGGAAATCAGAGGTTGAACTTTATTTTGGTAAATTATATATATATATATATATATATATATATATATATATATATATATATATATATATATATATATATATAATGAAGATACAAGAATAGGTTGCTTTCGTTGAAATAAAACGAAATCGTCGTCTTGAACCTGACGTGTTTCAATTCTGCACATGAAAACTCTACTTAATGCCAGTCAGCGCTGAGCCATCTACACCTACCCTCTGCTGCTAAGGAGTTACTAGCTAATACCTTCGTTTGTGCATTGTTATGGAAAGAGAAAGAATGAGAAAGGGAGCATTGCGGGGAAATTTTGTATAAGAGAATGCCCATGTATTTATTCACAGCCAATCATCTCAAAAACAACTAGAAGAAAAAAAAGTCAAATCTAAAAACGGATTTTTAAAATTTTAAATCCTAAGGATTCCTTTCACAATTTGTGGAAAAAGTTGTTCTGTAGATATGCTAGCCTTACAAGTTAAAATAATGAAATTTCCTTTGCACATTAAAAACTAGTATTTTCTTGTTTATCTTGTTTATACTTCTTTTGATTTTCACATGTATATATTTGATTTATGATATGTAATTTTTTTCTATTTTACAAGCCCACATTTAGTACCATAGTCGAAATCTAAAGAAGGGAGTGATTGGGAAGTTTTTCCAATAGGCCAGCCGCTCCCCTGGCTTGATTAAAGTTTTTATTTAATTGTATGAAAAAAAAACATCATCAGTATATCATAATTCTAACTTCGAATCCGTTGACCAGAAAAGGAAAATCATGAAAATCTTCACCCATAGATGCACACAGGTCAATCATTGGGATGATGCGTTGGGGATCTGATTGCACATCATTGATTTCATCATTTCGTTGTTGTTTTTTTTTAGTTGAAACAAGTTGAGGAATATATGGCTTACCGGCGCTTACCTCGTGACATGAGGCAACGAATCACTGAGTATTTTGAACATCGATATCAAGGCAAGTTCTTCGACGAAGACGCTATTCTGGGAGAATTATCTGAAAAACTTCGAACGGTAAGAGCTTTTTGATATTAGGGGTTTTATATTATTTATAACCCCTAATATAAATATTAGGGGTTGGCTGCGATAACTCAAAAGGCATTATGTAAATTTTTCCTAGAGCTTATATTCATAATCCCATCCCTCAACCCAAACAAACCCTATCAATTTGTCCAATCTGTCTTCTTCTATATCATTTTGCGTTTGTGATTGTATACCTAGGAAATTGTTTTAGAACACAGAAGACGTTTCAAATAATAATGTTAGAATTAAATCTTGTTGGTCCAATAGTTCCAATAATGTTAAGTGTTAATTTTAAGGAATATTCAGTTATTTTTTTTTATCTTATTAAACTTATTTCTATTAAATTTCAATTTAATACAATATTATTAAATAATTTAATTATATTTGACATATTTTGAGATTTGATACTAAGTTGTTTTATTTAACTTCAAAAAATTAGATTTTTCCTTTGGGATCGTCTCATTGAAATTTTACTGACTTTTTGTATTGACTCCCAAGATGTGGATTGTTCAAAAAATGCCATTATTTTACTTTATGTCAAATCACTGACGTTGCTATACTGACTCCATGCGTCAAGACTGTATATTGATTTCTTTAAAATATTTTGACTCAGTCTTTATTAAAGCTGATCGTAAAATTGAAGTATACAAATAATAAATTTCATTTTTTAGGAGCTATCCTTTTCTTGACGGCATTTTATAGCTGACTTGTCTTTCAAATTCATTCTTTTTCATACTCTTTTTACTTCTTTTTGCTTTGTTCATGCTTAAAGAACGTTAGTATAAAATTTCTTTCAAGAATTTTTCATTTTCTTCTGTCGACCATGTCTTTTGATTGCTAATTTATTTTCTTTAAAAGGTTGTAATTCTAAGGGCTTCTTCGGCATCCATTCTGTGCGAGCCAATTATTTTTAGAACAAAATACTTCTAGGGGGCTTAATTTTCTATGGAAGGGGTAAATTTTGAAAATAAATGCAATAGATTGTCGAGTAGCATGGGTAATATAAGAAATTATAGGCTGAGAATCTCGGGATTCTAGGAACTTCACGGGTACTAAACCCCTCCCTTCACCTACAACTTTATTTTCTGTCCTTCCCGATATATTCAACAACTCAAGTTTTTTTTTCAGTATCGGTCAATGAGAAGTAAATACAATGCGTGAAACTCCCTTTGATTAGCTGAACTATGTTTATCTTACGTCAGACTATTCTAAGCTTTTCACTTGTTTGACATTTTGTTGAATATTGAGTTTTTCAAAAAAAAAAAAAAATTTTCTGTCCAGAATAAAACACATACTTCGGATCAACATCTAGTTTCGTAAAAAGGAAATATGAGGCCAATAGTTATTGAGAGCATAAAATTCTGTTGTAAATTGTGATTGCTTTGGCTCTTCAAGAAGTTGGAAAACTCCGAAATTAGCACTTTTTATAGAGAAAAATAAATCTAAGAAATAAGAGAGTTGAAACTAAAATTGATAAATAAGAATTTCAAGATGTTTTCTAAGATAAAAAAAAACGTCAGTGCAATTCAGCGTTATCCAGTAGAGTTCTCTTAAAAGCTATAAAATTGTAAATAAAAAATTTTTTGGTTTCATTTTATTTTTTTATTCTATTTTTCTTTATCTTCCCGGCTTCTAATTATATTTGAAAAAAAAATCTGATGGGACTAAAGTGCAATATTGAAAGTTGAAACAAACAAAAATTCAAGATTCATTTATTTTAGACAGCTTTCATAGTATCGGCAAAAGCCACAACTGAATTTTGCTATCTCTCACAACACAGGAGAAAAAAAAACAAGCAAGATTAATGGCACTTGCATAAAACGGAATAAAGGAATTGCTGAAGTGATTCATTCTGCATTTTATTGGCTAGAACTTAATGAAGTTAGATGGGGTCAATGACTTGCACTATTTCGTAGAAAATTGTCGAAAAAAATGCTCAAAAAGCTAAACTTGGGAGTGGCGCCCATCAACTTCAACAGTGCTACAGCGCCATCTTCAAAATGACTGCTTTACAGTTTATCCAATGTATATCTGCAAAACTGTTTCAAATAAATGTTCTTGTGATATTTTTGTATATTTTTAGAATACTGTAAAGCTAGCTCCGTAGTGAAAAACATAAAGCCGACGCAACAAAAAAGATAAGGAGCAGAAAATCCCTTACAAACCTGAAACTACAAACCTGAATCTAAGCTTTCAGTAAAGCACTAGTTTCTCAGAATTCTACAAATTTAGGGAAACATGGCGAGTCAGTTTGTTTGAGCCGGTTTTGCAGAAAAATATTACATATTCCATGAGTGCAATTTTGTTTTTTTTTTTAAATTAATTCTGTTCCCTTTTATGCTTTAAAAACATACGAAGTATACCTAGCAAGAAAATATTTGTCTAACTTAGATTAAGAAACTAAAGGATTTTTTGTCAAAATAGGCATTAAATACTTCAAACTATGTTTTACTTCGCACCTCTTTTAAACTTTCTTCGGAAAATTGGAAAAATTGTTCATATATAGTGTCCAAGGGCTATATTAGCTCTGGTCTCTTAGAGGAGTTGCAGTTAAAAAAATTCAATTACTTATGAATCACTGTCCTAAATGAAATATACAGAGTTTGCGGAAAACTGAAGAACATTAAAAGAGTTTTAGATATGCAGTTAATATGATTTATGAACCTCGTCTTGTTTTTATTAGAATTTTTTTTGCCACAATGCTGCATAGTATTTTGAACTTTTCATATGAAACAATACCTTCGTAATTTTGGTTTCTTGGACTTCAAAGTTTTAGTAGAACTATTCTTTACAATAATTATAGCTATAAAGTTTAAATTAAGAGCATTAAAAGTATTTAACTTTTATGTTTTATTTTTCATCTGTCAATTTATGATAAAAACCAATCATGATTACAACTCCTATAATGTTGTTTTGTTACTTATTTTACAATCAAGGTAAGCCAAAATGACAGCTACCATTTCTGTATCAGCTTCAAATGACTATTCTTCCTCACATGGCAGTTTTTTTAGTTACATTTTTAAAATTTTAGTTACCAATCTAACTAAACCAGTCTTACCAGTCTGTGCTTTGTTTTTTACTAGGTTACAGCCACTGCTGCAACTGTGACTTCATTAACTTTTTTCTATTTTCTTTTATTTCCATATTTTACTATGAATTTTACTAAGTTAAAAATAAACTTACTTTGAGTTTTTTTTCTGGATCTCCTGAAAACCATAATATTCTTTGTGGCAACTAGTTTTTCTTCTTATTTCTAATTAGCAAATCTTAAAGTGCCGAAGATATACTTTCTTTCTAGCTGACTGTTTACTTTCGTTCTTATAAAGAAAACAAATGTCATTATATAGCATTTTATTCGATTGTTTTTCCTTATCGAGCAATGGTAAATTCAAAGAACTTGTTTATGTCTTTATTCAGATTTGGATTAGGCAACCGAAGGAACAGAAATTTTATTTTTGGTGCATTTACCATTCCTTTTCAAGTGTGAAAATTAAACTTCAATTGGAATCTGAAAACAAAATATAAAGCCAATGGGACGGTTTTTTTTGGGATTTAATTTCATATTCTCTTACATCAAAAGATGTTGGCGAAAGTTAAATCAGTAATCTAGTGATCTTTTTTCTTGCCTGGTGATTTTATTTTGACTAGTAATTCTTAGAAAAAATCAAATGTTTTTTGCTTTTGTTAGTTATTTGTTTTTTAATCGCAAGAATACCGCAAAATTCGATAGAAAAGGTTCACAAACACTCCATTTAGAATTAAGTTAGAGATGGAATTCTAATTTTGAGGAGACAGTCTGAGGAGAAGTACTGACCGAAAAAAAAAACCAGTCAATTAAAATGATCAGAAAATTAGTAAGATTTACTTTCCCTGCCCCCAAATATTTTGACCAGTGACGCCCTGCATGAAGCATCATATATATATATATATATATATATATATATATATATATATATATATATATATATATATATATATATATATATATATATATATATATATATATATATATATATATATATATATATATATATATATATATATATATATATATATATATATATACAAGAAAGCCGTTACGTTTAAAGTTTATTATTTGTTTTTACTCATTTAGTGATTTTTTTTTCCTCAGGATTCTAGTGACTTTATTTTTAACCTCATGGCAATCCTTTTCTTAGTCGAAATTTCGTGAAGCAATTACGCTATTTTTTTTGCAGCTCAATAGCTTTTAATTATAATTATTTGTCAATTATTGTTTTCGTTCCAAGACCAGGGATAACACAAATTTACAAGCAACTTAGGTTACTGCAGGCTAAAAAAAGACTGCGGTATTTTCTCCTTTTAGGTAGTTTAAGCAATACCTGGACTAAATTTGTTGTTCATCTGTTTATGGAAACTGAAGTTAATGGTCTTTAATGGTAATTTGTTGAGATTGTATAGTTTTTACTTGGGTTGGTTTCATTTAATCTAATTTTTATTGAGGAGTATCTTATTAGAGTAAGGTTTTAAGGTTTTATAGAGTATGGTTTTTGTTTAGTTGTTCTTATGGTTTGTTAAGGGCAACTCTCTTATAAACATTATTATCTATCTTTCATAAAAAAGAAGGAAAAAAAACAACTCACAATTAAAAGGACTTAATGAGGCGGTGACGCGGAGAAATACGAACGCGAGCTGTGTTTGAGAGTTTTTCGGGTGCAGTAATTCTAATTTTACTAGATAGTAATTTACGGATAAGAAACAGGATTTTGTCCAAGTCGGAAGAAACAACAAAAATTTGCAAAATCTAAATAATTAATTATTTATTATATCAATTAATTATGAGCAATAAGTCATTATTATTTAATTAGATATTGTAGTTACTTATTTTTATTCTTTTTATTTATTTTTGCTTAAGAAGGGGAAATTTCCAGAAGCAAAAATTAATGGAATGATCAAAGAAAGTTGAGAAAAGCTATTGATCTGCATGTTAACCATCTTGAAAAAAATTTATTATTTAATGGAATGTTTTGTTGTGACTTGATGGAAAACAGTTTTCTCTCCGTGTCTATTACCTATCCCAGTGATCTCCAAAGTGGGGTGCATGACCCACCTGTGGGGTATCGCAATATTTTGGTGGATCCTGGGCAGGAGGTGCACCCTTTGGCTGACTATACTTTAGTTCGTTAATTTTGGAAAACAAATTTTAATGTGAATGACATATATTCATATGCATTTAAAGAGAAAAAAGATAGATTATAGTATTGTAATAACGTCATGCATTGTATAAAAGCCGTTTTATACAGACAGTAATTTTTCTTTAGCATGCCTAGAGGAGGGCACAAAAAAACCTATTTAATAGCCTCTTAAGTTTCCATCAAGTGAACATATGTAAAATTTCGACTAACAAAACGTAAATATCACGAGGGGGGCAACAGGACTTTAAAAATACCTAGGTGGGACATGGCCCGAAATCCGGTTGGGAAGCACTGATCTATCCTAGAAAATACAATTTGAAAAACATACAGCCTTTTGAATAACCACAGCAAATGAACAAAATCTCATGGAGATAAGTTCTTTTATTAGACAGTGGAAACAGATATAAAAATCTGGATATTTCGACCACTGGTGCATGCGGTCGAAATACCCAGATCTTTGCATCTGTTTTCACTGTCTGATAGAAACACTTTCCCCATTTTAGCTTTTATTTATTCGTCATAGAAAGGCAGTTTGGTCTTAAAAAGAAATACCTAATTTATGATAGTACTGCCAAAATAGCCACGGCCTATACAAGGCCGTGGTATACAAGCTAATTTTTTACCGTGTAATTTTTTACCGTGGCCGTGGTACACGGCCACGGTATACAAGCTAATTTTTTGCAGGATGTAATCAACTACAATTGTCGATCGTTAGTGGCCTCTGTCCCTTTTTTTGCAAATGCCGATCCTGCGTTTGTGTCTGATGTAGTAACGAAATTGCAGTACGAAGTTTTCCAACCAGGTAAAACTGCTCATGTTTTTCTTTTAGCAAGATCAATTGTATTTTAGGAAGAATTGCTAAACATGATTTATAATTATTTATTTATGGACATGTTTTTCACTAAAATCAGGCCTTGGGTTTGTGGCACGTTCGGAATCTAAGGCTCTTCAGGATTAGCAGATTCCCTCAGAGGAAGAATATGGTATCAATTTCATATGTTTAAAGCTAATTCATTTTAAACATCTATTTTACATCATAAATGAATGTCGAAGAAGCCCCTGCTACTCCTAAGGGGAGAGGTCTGCATACTTTCATGGCCGTAATAGGAGTTGCAGGTAACGATGCTTGATTAACGGCAATATGGCGGGAGATGTTAGTTCCCACCGTGGGAACTGATTTCAGTTTCCTCTGGGAATATTCTTGATTTTATTGATTTTGTGATTAAGGGGGGCATAGCAAAAAAAGGTTGGGAAGCACTGCTATAGAGCCAATATGACACTTGAAAATTGTGGTCTACGGTTATTTTTTTGTTTTTTTTTTTTATCTTCAATTTAAAATCAGAGCAGGAGCTTGCGAATTTTTTAGCCCAAAGGTGTCTAAAATTGAAATGCTGCTTTTTAATGTTAGAAACCTCTGAAAGAACTGATATACCACTTATCTTAGTCTTGAAGACCTGTCTTTGGTCCGGAAGGCCATAAAATGCTGGTTTACTCCACAACTAGGAATTGTTTGTCAAGATGCATTTGTATGCTAAAAGTGTCTGCAGCTTCTAGAACAACCTTCTAGAACAGTTTCTAGAATAACCAAAATGGCCTGTAGCTTCTAGAAAATATCTTTCGGTCTATTTTTGCTTTTTTTTAAACTTGTTTTGGCACTTTGTCAAACCTAAAAGGAACAGGAATTACCATACATATAAGAGTGAGTGGACCATACCCTTATCTTCAAAAGTCCAGAGCGTCATCTGCGCTTTACTGAAAACGATTTGTATTTCGAATGTTTTATTCAACCTAATATCAATAAAAGCACATCAGTAAAATATAGTCACAATGATAATAAAAAAATCGAATTTTTTTTTATAACCAGAGTTTAATTTTAATTTCAAGGCATTCCAGTACTGCTAAATGCATACAAACTCTATACGATAACCGCTAGTGATCCGAGGAAAAGTATCCTAGTTTGAATGTCTAAAGAAACAAAACTTCAATAATATGCTGGAAAATATTTTATGCTACTTATAGGAAAAATCCATCAATGAGCGTTTCAATAAAGGCATTCAAAAATTCATGACGAAAGATTCCCGTCAGCAGGGACCTGCCAAATATGAGAGAATAGATGAATGTCAAATAGACTTACAGCACGCAATGTGGTCTAATGAAAAAAAGAGATATTAAACAATTGAAATATTTTCAGAGCATGACCTCCGGTGGCGTCAATTCATGAAAATCTATGAGAAGGGGGCCAGATGTTCAATTCAAAATCTAGGGGAAGGGGTGGCTCATCTATGAATTATAAGTTCAAAAGTGAACTCATTTTTAGTCTTTAACAGGATAGGTTACAAAATTGTCCAGATTTTTGGGATAAATATTCATTGACCCTCCTCGGTGATATTTAGAACCCTGCTTAAATTGCTGTTGAAAACTGTTTCTAAAATGGTCGTTCTATTCTTGTGTGATATGTCAAGAACGTTATCGAATTGTGAATGTCGTGGAGGATTTAACTAATTGAAAATTTATTTCACTTGGAATATATTGGTAACTGCCAGTCCCTGATCAAGGGAGATCACGGACCACATCACACCATAGAGACGCTGTAGCTCCGCCCGAAAAAACCGATTTGCTCAATAAGTGATGGTATCCTTACTAAAATCAAAGTGCCTTTTCAGCTTCTCTCTCAGAAATCTTCTATTAGCGTGCGAGAGCAGCAAATTCTGCTAAATATTTATTATGCTGAAATTGCCCATGCCCTACGTGTCGCTGAGCATACAAGTGTCCCAGTCCAGAGGTTTCGAGTCCGAACCGGAAACCTGGCTGGTTGGGTAGTCCAGATCTTGTCGATTCCTGTGTAAAGTCAAAATTCTGGTTCCATATCTGGAGGAGGCCGCGTAGCGGAGTGGTAAATGAAATCCGTCTCTATACAAAGCGCTATTTTGTAAAAGTGTCAAAACGTCACCAGGCGAAGTCAATAGCTGAAATGTCTAGCAAGGCTAAAAGTGATCCCAATTTTATTTGGAAATTTCTAAGGCATGATAAGTCTAAATCTTGCAGTGATTTTCAAGTCAGTACTGAACAGTGGTACAACTACTTTAAAGGTGAATTCTCCAGTCCCGATCCATTGCTCGAGAGTAAGTTTGAGAAAGAACTTGACGGGCTTTTGCTCGGGTCTGTTAATGACCTCGGTTTCGTCGTAACTCCATCAATGGTCACAAAATGCATCCTGAAACTACGAAAAAAGACTTCCCGTGGTGCGGATTTGATTTGTGCGAAGCACTTGGAATTCGGTTCTTGTGTCTTAGTTGAGCATTTATCACTACTTTACCAATGATTTTTGTTACTGGTATTGTTCCCAATTTATTAAGTATCAGTTTTAATTAGTCCTATTTTGAAAAAAGGAAAGCCAGCTGACTGTTGTTCCTCCTTTAGGCCAATTACTGTTTCTTGCCTTTTGTGAAAAGTATTTGAGCTATTGGTTGTTGATGAAATTTCTAGTAAGTGTTATACGCCAGAGAACCAATTTGGTTTTAAGAAAGGTGTAGGTCATGAACATGCTCGTCATCTTTTAGAAAATTTGTTACTTCATGCCGTTGAAAATGATGAAGTACTGTTTTTTTCTGGGCTGGACGTTTCTAGAGCGTTTGACTCTGGCATACATGCACAGATACTGCTGATAGCATATAAATGCGGTACTGACCCTTCGGTATTTAGGGCTATGTGCAACATGTATTGAAAGCTGAATGCTAGAGTAAAGGTCCCTATTTTACCTGGTGTTGTAGATCATTCCCTGCCAATACCCATTAAAAAAGGTATTAGATAGGAAGCTCTGTCCTCCCCGCCCCTGTTCAATAACAGTGTAGTCGAGCCCCAGCAAAAAGCCCTCACGACATGTATTTTTAAAGGAATAGACGTTCCATTAATAAATTACGCAGATGACGTATTGAATGTAAGTAGAATGTAAACAGGGATTGAAGAAAATTTTCGTATATTGGCAGTATTAGTCTCAACTTTAATCATAATAAGGGTGAGATTCTAGTTTTTAATCGCCGTTGCCAAGATCCCGTTGCTGTATCTCTTGGTGTGCACGTCATACAAGACCAAGCACGTCTTACGTACCTTGGAGTCCCAATTGGAAAAAATCTCCGATCGACACGGGTCTTGCTTAAAGATTTTTTTGTGAATAAACTAGGAAGGCATATGGCCTGTTGGTAGCGCTGAAGTTCAAGTTTAACCGTCGCATCCAGGCTACTTTATATAATGCTTTTGTAGTTCCCCATTTGCTTGCGCTTGCCCCATTTTGGTCTCTTTTCTCGCGGACAGATGCCAGCGACATAAAGAAGTGTTTTTACAAATATGCAAAATATGTGCTTATATTGCCTCAATGGACCAGTAATGCAACTCTGTCAACACGTTACGGAGTACCTAGTCCAGTGCGTACAGTAGAAGAGCGAAATGAGCGTTATATGACACGCCTGGTCAGTAATAGCACTTTGCTAAGTGTTTTCCGATAGTTTTTTCATGTTATAAATGCTGAGTTTGATTTCGTTTTTTTGGTGTGTTTTTTTTGTTCTTTTCTTTTGTTTTTTCTCGTATTAGTCCGTCAGTTTTGTATTTTTTGCAATATGATGGGAAATAAACACATACATACATACATACATACACTATCGTTTTCCACTCTTGGTGATTTGAAAGTAATGTATGTGGGGGACTGAAATAGGAATCTGAAATAAGAAGAAAAAGAATACCTATACTAAAGTACCAAGGACGGTAAAAATAAGCCTGGCTTAAAAAAAAATGTATATACTGTCGAAAAATTGAAAATAATTAGAGACTATTTTTTAATGAAAAAGATGTTCATATAAAGTTTTGGAGTTTTTGGTATTAGCAAGTCTTGACTTGCTTGACTTATTCTAGGGTTAAAGCAACCCTCCTCGGAGAAAATAGTAACACTGTTTTGCAAACCACCCAGTGTTGGAAGGAGGAGGTTAGTCTCTATTTAAGGTAATTTTTAAGAGGGTCTTAGATACTATTAGTGAAATAAAATTTCTGTCACAAGACCCAGAAAACCAAAGCCTTGTCTTTGCAATTGATGCTTAGCGAAAATGTTCATAAGCATCTGTATTAGTGGGATCGAGGTACAAGATTGATGGATACTCAACCATTCATTCAGTGTACAACCATTAAACCCACCCCTTCTAACGGTAAGAGGGGCTCATTGTGAATATTTAGGACTATTATGAACATAATAGCCCTAAACTTTAAAAAATGAATAAATTAAATATTAATTCAAAATAATTAAATTTAAATTATTAATTAGTCTCTGTCAAAGGGCCCTTTTGTGGTAAGTAAAAAGTCCGTTTCTGTAACTTGGGTTTAGTTGTAGAATGTATTTGATTCTTTGGACCACTGATATGGGGGCACTAATTAAAACAGCAGAGGTGGTTTCCCCCCTCTACTCCAAAATTAAACAAATTTCTTTCGTTGTTTTGCATTGAAAAGTGCCCTCCTCCTTAGATTTTGAAGTATGTTCAATTTTAACGGTCATTATGACTATAAGAAAGAAACAATTTTTTCCTCCCCTCCCCCGCCGAATTTTTCATATGTTTTTATCACAACTAAAGTGTCTGTGTTTTATACCAGTGTTACCGGTATTCATCTGTTGACCAACTTTTCAAGGAACAAATAAACAATATAATTTATTTTTCGCATTGTTTTTTATTCATTGGCCTATAGTCAAGTTACCTTAATTTACCTTAATTCTCCTCCTGACTTGGTGCCAGCGTCGAGAAAGAAAACACTAGCGTTCTCCAGCAAACTCGATCTTGAGCCGCCACAGGTGCATGTCTGTTCTTTTTGTGGCGATCGCTCTCAGATGGAGGGTCATCAGCCCTACCAGATCCTAGGCCAATGGATCTGCGATCCACTAGAGTGGACTCAACCCACACCGACAGGATCGAGCCAGTTCTTTGTCGAGGCCGTTATTAGCAAGTGCGTAATTAGCGCTGCCTGAGTAAAGAACGATTGTCGCATAATGTATTTTTTTTGGGGGGGAGGGGCTATTTTAGACCAGGGCACTTCGTATAGAAGGAGTTGTCGCAGAAAATTCAAAAATAGTTTGTTGCCCTTTTTAATAGTCGAAAGTAATCGGGGAGTAAATGCCCCTTCCTCCACGCCCAGCATTTCTCCAAATACTTCCAACAAAATTTTGAGACAGTCACTTCGTTCAACATAGTTGAAAGGTCCGGAAATTTTGTCTTTGAGAATGACGATCTACCCCCCCCCCCCCCCTCAAAGCTCTCAGGGTAAGGGTCGTAAGTTATGCCCTAGGGGCATATAAAGCTTTTGTAGAAAGTGTTGTCGTAGAAACTTCAAAAAAGGCTTATTCGGTTGGAGAGGGCTAGTACCCTTTCTAATAGTCAAAAGTAATCGGAGGGTAAATGCCCTCTCACGCGCATTATTTCCCCAAACATTTCCAATCAAAATTTTGATATAGCCATTTGTTCAACGTAGTAGAAAGGTCCAGAAATTATGTCTTTGGGTGTGACATCCCTCCCCCTCCGAATTCCTCACGGCAAGGGTTGTACGTTAAGCCCTGGAGGTGTATAAGGTTTTTATAGAAAACCTGGTTATATAAACTTAGGGGGGGAGGGACTCATTGGATTGATAATCGGAAGCTCTAGTGTTCTTTTAAGAGTCAAAGTGATCGGAAGACAGCTACCTCCTTCCTCTACATACACACACACACACACACACACACAAACACACACACAAACACACACACACACACACACACACACGTCGTATTGTTCGTATTGTTCCGAAATACATGTAATAGAAACTTTTGAGATAGCCATTTTTTCAAATAGTCCAAGTATCATAGGCTTTTGGATTGAAACAAACCCCTTCAGCCTGGGAAAAAGGTTGTAAGCTATGCACCAGGGTCATTTAAGGTTTCTATGGAAGGGATGGTTGTATAAACCTTATAAAAGGCTCATTTGGCTCAAAATTGTAAATTCTAATTCTCTTTTAACAGTCAAAGTGGTCGATGGCAGCTACGCCCCGCTCCATACACACACACATCATATTGCCCCGAAATGCATCTAATAGAAATTTTGAGATAGTTATTTTACTCAAAATTATTCAAATATCATATAATAAGGCCTTTGAGGTTTAAACCAAATTCCCAGAGCCTGGCGGCAAGTGTTTGGGTTATGTCCTGGGGGCATTAAAGGTTTTAATGGAAGGAGTGGTTGTACAAATTTTAGAGGAGGCTCATTTGGTAAAATGTGGAGGTTCTAATTCCCTTGTAACAGTCAAAGTTATCGACGGCAGCTACTACCCCCCTCCATTCCTGCACGCGTCGTATTGTCCCGAAATGCGTCTAATAGAAATTTTGAGATAGTTATTTTATTTGAAATAGTCCAAATATCATATAGCAAGCGCTTTGGGGTTTAAACAAGCCCCCAAAGCCTGGGGGTAAGGGTTTAAGTTATTTCCCGGGTGCATTAAAAGTTTCCATGAAAGGGATGGTTGTATAAATGTTATAAAGGCTCATTTGGTTAAAAAATGGAAGTTCATTACCCTTTTAAGAGTAAAAAAGATGGAGGGCAGCTAGCCTCCCCCTCTGACTACCCCTCTTCACCAAATGAATCAGATTAAAATTGTAATATAGCGATTTTGCTTAGGATAGTCCAAATAACATATGACAATGCCTCTAGAGTTGACAGCCCCCCAGTGCCCTGAGCATAGGATTGTAAGTCATGTTCAGGGGACATACACAGTTTTTATGGAACGTGTGATTATACAAAATTCAGATGGGGCTCATTTGGTTTGAAATTTGAAGCCATAGTGCCCTTTTTAAGAGCCAAAAGAGATTTGAGAGTATCCCCCCCACTCGTCATTTCCCAAAGACATCCAATCCAAATTTGAAGATAGTAATTTTTTCATTATAGTTAAAGGGTCTGGAAATTATGCCTTTGAGGAAGACACCCCTACCCTCGCAGTTCTCAGGGCAAAGGTTGTAAGTTTGACTCTCGAAGAGGCTCATTTGGTTGAAAATTGAAAGTTCTAGTTCCTTTTTAAGCGTCTATAGTATGGAGAGCATTTAACCCCCCCCCCGCTCCCCGACACCCCCTCTTTTCACCAAACTTATCTGATTGAAATTATGAGACAGCGATTTGGTTAGAAATATTCCCAAGAACATACAATAGTTCCTCTAGGGTTGATACAACCCCCCAGCACCCTGGGGATGTGGTTGTAAGTTATGCCATGAGGACATATAAGGTTTTATGGAATGGGAGACTGTATAAACTTCAGACTGGGCCCATTTGATTTGTAATTGAAGTTATGGTGCCCCTTTTAAGAGTCCCCCCCCTACAGCGCTCAGGACAAAGGTTGTGAGTTGTCCCTTGGGGTATATAAGTTTCTTGTAGAAAAAGTGGTCGTATATGCTTTGGAGGGGACTCATTGAATTATAAATCAGAAGTTCTAGGGCCCTTTTTGAGAGTCAAAGCGATCAGACTGCAATTACCCCCCCCCCCCCACACACACACACACACAAACACACAAACACGTCATGTTTTCCCGAGCTGAATCCAATAGAAATTTTGAGTTATTACTTTTATTTCAAACAGTCCAAATATCATAAAGCAAGGCTTTTGGGGTTTATACAAACCACCAGAGCCTGAGGGCGAGGGTTGCAAATTGTGTCCCAGGGGTATTTAAAGTTCTTATGGAAGGGATATTTGCTTAAACTTTAGAGGTGGCTCATTTGGTTGAAATTGTAAGTTCCAGTTCATTTTCTAGAGTCAATATTAATGGAGGTCAACTAGCCCCCTTCCCAATTACCCCTCTTTTCACCAAACGCATCTGATTAAAATTGTGCGAGGGCAATTTTGTTTAAAATGGACCAAAGAGCATATAACAATGCCTTCAGGAGTGGCAAAACCCCCAGAGCTCTGGGGCAAGGGCAATAAGTTATGCCTGGGGGCATAAAAGGTTTTTATGAAATGGGTGGTCGTATCAAATTCAGATGGGTCTCATTTGATCATAAATTGGAAGTCCTAGTGGCCTTTTTAAAAGTCAAAGTGATTTAAGAGAAACCATCCCCCCACACCCATCATTTTCCAAAACAATCATCCAAACAAGTTTAGAGACATTAATTTTTTCATCATTTTTGAAAAATTGAGTGATTACACGTTTGGGGATGTCACCCCCCCCCCCCAGGCCTCAGGGCAAGGGCTGCAAGTTATGTAATTTGTATGTGCAATTTGTATTTGTATATGTAGTATATGCTATTGAGAAAAGGTATGCATGTTTTCAGGGAATGTTGATACTAATGTTGAACTAAATCGTAACATATTATGTGTATATGAGTTTTCTAAAGGGTGTAAATCAGGTATGACTCAGTATATTAATTTGGAATTTTTGGGAAATGATAGAGGAGATTATATATTGACCAAAAAGGCAATATTTGCATACTACTACTATTACAGCTATTGCTGCTTCTACTGCTACCTCTAGTACTATTACTACTACCACCACTATCACTGAAACTACTATTTCTGTAGCGCGTACAGCTCAGGCTGGGGATATTGAAAAAAATGAACTAAATCAAAACACACTTTGTCTATACGGATTGCTGAAACGGCCGTATCAGCAATATTTTTGGAACATATTTTTATATCAAGAGGAAACATCAGGGATATCATGAATGAGATGTTCAGTTTACCAAAAGGCAAAGTATACCTCTATTGCTGCTATTAATACTGCTGCTACTACTGTTAATACTAATCATTATATTTTATTACTGCTACTAGTGTTCTTACTACTGCCACAACTATTATCATATTAGTACAATTAAGGCTACATGTATGAAGTTGAAAATTTGAGAGAATATTGAAGGAAAAATTGAACTAAATCAAAACATACTATGCGCATACAGATTGTCAAAACGGTGTATCTCAAGAATTCATTTGGGGCTTAAGTCAGTAACACTGAGACCCACTGGAGAACTGGTCAGTCACTTACTTCTGAAGTGGTGAATAAGGAAATATGGTTATAATTCTTTGGATCTTTCAAATATGCTGAACCAAATGGCTATCTCAAAATTATGACCAGACGACTTAGTGGAAAAAAGGGACATGGAAGAGGGGCTAGCCGCCCCCCAAACTTATGGTGACTTGAAAAGTGCGTTAAAACTTTTAACTTCCAATCAAATAAGCCAACTCCCAATCTTCTAGGATTTCTGGTTCAATACGATCACCATGGCTCATTACAGACAAGTAAACACGCGTCCGTGATCTTTCTTCTGGCAAAAAATACAAAATTTTACAAAAAATACAAAACTTTGAAACATTTGAAGCAGGGTTCTCTGATGTACTAAATCTGATGGTGTGATTTTTATTAAGATTTTATGACGTTGTGGGGGTGTTTCCTCCTTTTTTCAAAAAAGGCAATTTTTCTGAGGCTTGTTACTTTTTTTGGCTTCATTAAACTTAATAATCTTTATATATTTTAAATCAACACAAAAATTTGATTCTTTATATTCTTCTATTGTTATCAAAATTCTGTATCTTAGAGTTTCGGTTATTACTTACCCGAATTGCTCCATACTTACAGTTTGTTTCCATGAACTGTTTTATTACCACAAACAATTTGACCTTGTGCAAATGCGCCAATTGAATTCTCCCAGTTGTGATCCATTCTAATACAGTACTTCAATACTTCCTACTGAAAACACTTTTTTCTGTGGCACTGGTGCCATAAAAGGAAGTCCCATTTCAAAACCATTTCATTGTATATGTTTTCATGCTATGTTTATGGTTTTCAAAAGGTTACTCATGGCCAAAGAGGGCAGAAAAAATATACGTAAATGTAAACGATGGTCTTAAAGTATATTTTTAAATTAGTTTAAGCTAATAACAGGCTTATTCGTTAACACCAAGTGTGATTATATTTTAGATAGTGATTATATTTATGTTTTAATCATTTTTAAAGCGAATTATCATGATTGGAACTTGTTTTTGAACTAGCCTAATAACTAAAATTTACTTTTGTCATTATCAAATTCCAGAATCAAATGGATATGACATATACTAATCTTTTCTTATTTTTTTTTATTTTTCTAGTGCCTTACCTAACATTAAGATATAAATCGTTCATATTTTTTCTTAAATCTTCTTAAAAAACGCTAATGACTAACAAAAAATACAATAGAAAAGATTTGAACGTTGAAAACATTATAACAGAATTCAACATGGTCTAGTATAGACTAAAATCTAGGCTATGTCCAACAAGTAGCATATTTGCGCAAACTTGCCCCAAAATACCTCCCAATATGGCTTTTCATTATATTGTGCCACCGAAATTATACAAGCCATGTCCTGGCTCAAAGAAAAGGCCCATCTCCATTAAAAGCCCTGACAAATACCTCTTAATATGGCTTAATATGGCATGGGGATTTGAACACGAAAGCCCCATCGTGCATACCTTTAAATACTAAGGAATACTAAACCCCCTCCCATATCTATTCAGACCCCGCCTCTGTATGAAAAGAAGTAATCATCCACAATGTTTATTGGGAAAGTCTTGTTACAGAGTTCTTGAATTCGCAATTTTTTTTTTTATTTTTTTTATTTTGTGTCATGGCGGAAGCCAGTTTTACTTCACTTGAAATAAAAACAGTATGTAGTGGCTTTAAAAAGTGAATTCAGGAAGATAACAAACAAATGGAGCACATCTAGTTCAAAACAAAATTAATGCAGGAAGATAACAAACATATGAGCATATCTAGTTCAAAGTATTTTTAAGGGAGGGGAATCTTCTTACAACCAATATTTCTTGTAAAATCACTATCAGTCTTTTGAGATATCATTATTGTGGATTCTGGTCATTATATACATGTTATAGCTCAAAGATTAACAGGGACTATCCTTTCCTCATTTCTCTCTTTGGGATTTTGACACTCGAAAAAAAGGACTAATACTTGTCTACCTACGAATTCTGTGACATTCATAATATTTGCTGTCACATATAAAAGCGAGGAAAAATGTGTAATACCTTCATTTATAACACAGAATTAGATCTTTGGAGTCCCCTTTTCAGTTCCCCTTTGATGAAAGAGCAGAATAGAATCTTCTGATCGGAGAACTTTCGGACAAAAGGTGATTAAGAGGTATGAAGGACATGAGGGAACAAAGAAGTAATTTGTCTTTTCTTCAATGAGGATGGGCAAAAAAAAGGCTCTCAAATTGAATAAGCTATAAGACTAGGAAGATCTTAAGTCCAAGCCATAACTTCAACTTCCATAAAGACACTTATATGAAGATTCTCCTTGTGAAGATACTAATTTTATCCGCAATGTGCTCTTTCAAATTATTTTTTCTCATGGTTTATTTCTGAACTACCGTATATGTCAGGGGTATTAATTGGGGTGTCGGGAGGGAATAGCTCCCGCTTTAGAGTTTAAAAGTATCTTTTTTGAATTAATATTGAAAAAAATCCTTTTTCCCCCTCTACATTTTATATTACTTATACTTCCTACATTACAATTGTCACCCTATGAACTGATTTAATACTACCTAACTCATAGTGACAAAGACCAAACTACCTTTCCATCACAAACACTAAAATCATTTTGCGATCGCTATATGTCACTTGGCTAATACCAAGTGCCATAAAAACCATTGACTGAACAAAAATACAAACAAAAAAGGCTTGAAAACCGAGATTTTAGCCAAGAAATATAGAAGAAAATTAATACTCTACCAATGTTTCATTTTTCTTGATTGTAACAGTAGTTGCGACCTATTAAAGAGTGAACTATGGTCTATAGTAATCGGAAAATTTATATAACTGGATCCAAAAATAAAAATTGTCATTAGATTTAACATTATAGCCTAAGAGTTTTTAATCAAATGCGCCCAGATTTTTTTAGTGGGGGGAATTGTTTCCTCCTAGACTTGGAAAAACACCTTTTCTTCATTAAAAAACACCTTTTTGACTATTTTCATTGATTAAAATTGAAAAAAAAGAAACAACTTCCCCTCATCTAAATTTTGAAAAGCACATTTTGCCCCTCCGACCCCTGCCTCGTACTCTTCCGCAATTATAAAACATAATTGGAGCAAAATAAAACTATCACTATCACTATCCAAAATAAAACTTTTTCGTTCCATTTCAAGTGTGGAGAAAAACAAAAACATTGAAACTATACCTTTGGAATCATCATCGTTGAAAACCCTGAAATGAAACTTCACAGGGTACTGTCGGAGCTACAGCAGTAGCCGTTACAAACGTAAATTTCTTAAATACACTGTCCCAAGAAACTGTCTTGTAACTAAATTTTCCAGTTACTATTTAACTCAGAAATAATAGGTATAGGTAATAATAATGACTTATGAAAATGAAAACAAAATTTAGGGTTTCAAGAAAGAGCTTGGATATAGCAGAGTGGATCGATGCTTTACTAGGCAGTACAAGGCCCAGTGGTCGATCCTAGCCGCGGCAAGGTGAATAGTGTTCTAGACATCACGATACATATCATTTTCTCCCTTGGCTTCTTCTGTATTCCGTAGGTCCTAGGGAGTTTGGAGGATTTTATCCTAGGGCCTAAGATGAAATCCATCCAACTCGTCCATATAGTGGGGAATAAAAAAAACGATTCGATGCTTGTGATTCAGCTCGGAACAAGTAGCTAATTTGTCTAGCAATATAAAGAGAAAAAGAGAGAGAATTTTCCAGTAATTAAACGGTAAGATGGGTGTGCTATAATTCGGCTAATTTACGTCTGTGCCGTATTTAGGCAAGCCATATTTGACGCATTTTGTGCCAGCAATTGCTCTGGAAGATACACTCCTATAAATGATGTCAAATTGGAATAAATGTACACCATTAAAATTACCGTCATCGGAAAACCTTAACTAGAGTCCCCCCCCCTTTTGAAAGACAGAGAAAATATGTCTCCCTTTTCTTCTTTTGCTCCGCAAAGATCATAGAGAGATGTTTGATGGCTCAGTCAAAAGCTAATGCTCAGATCTAATTGCTTTTATTAGTTTTTCTCAAAAACACCAGAAGGAAGTGTCATATGGCTCCGGATAAGTCACCAAAAAAAAACCTAATAGAGAGCTAACCCCAGCCCCTACTGGTTGAATTTTTAAAGACAAGTTTTCTATTGAATTCTGGAGTTAAAACAGCGTCACAATTGAGTTTAGTCCGTAAATAGTATGAACGGATTTAACATAATAACGATACTTAATTATAAAACGTTTTTTAAGCTCATGTAATATAGCATTACGCAAAATCAAATAAAAAGTTTACCATTAATATCACCATCGTGGAAAACCCTTTTTTAAAGACTTATCGTCCCCCTTGTTGGAAGGCAAAAATAGTTGGGCTTTTGCATATTTAGCACTGATGTGACTCCTTTTTTGTCAACAGCGCCACAAGTCTACTGAAAACTATAGAGAAATGACTTAGGATCCACTCAAAAGCTAATGCTTATGTCGGCATGACAGCGCCACAAGTCTACTGAAAACTATAGAGAAATGACTTAGGATCCACTCAAAAGCTAATGCTTATGTCGGCATGACAGCGCCACAAGTCTACTGAAAACTATAGAGAAATGACTTAGGATCCACTCAAAAGCTAATGCTTATGTCGGCATGACAGCGCCACAAGTCTACTGAACACTATAGAGAAATGACTTAGGATCCACTCAAAAGCTAATGCTTATGTCGGCATGACAGCGCCACAAGTCTACTGAAAACTATAGAGAAATGACTTATGATCCACTCAAAAGCTAATGCTTATGTCGGCATGACAGCGCCACAAGTCTACTGAAAACTATAGAGAAATGACTTATGATCCACTCAAAAGCTAATGCTTATGTCGGCATGACAGCGCCACAAGTCTACTGAAAACTATAGAGAAATGACTTATGATCCACTCAAAAGCTAATGCTTATGTCGGCATGTTTTTTTCTAAAGTCATCTTGACAGGTTAAGAAGAAAGTCCCATATGGCAGCAAAATCGACATTTCAGGGGCCATTTCGGGAGCGTATGAGGCTGCAACATTGGTTATCTGTCTCTGAGTAGGCGTTTTACATGGTAAATCGCTGAAAAGGATTTAATGCGAGTGTTATTAGGGTCGCCTTGGGTTGAACTAAATATGAGGAGAGTTACAATAGGATCAGTTTTGGGTGAAATTTGGAGAAACTACTAAATGACAAAACAAATATATTAAATAGTTTGTAATAACGAACTGTAAGTAAGGACCGACGCGGCTCAATAGTAACCAAGACTAAAAAAATCAGAATTTTGTTACGAACATATATATCGAAGCATTGGCTTTTTATACTAATTTCAAATATATAAGTTTCATTAAGTTTTGTGTTACCCACCAAAGGCCTTGAGCCTGAGAAAATTTTCCTGATTTGCAAAAAGAAAAAAAAAAACACATCCTAAAGTCAAAGAATCTTAATGAAAACTACACCATCAGATTCAGCGTGTCAGAGAACCTCAGGGAAGAGGTTTCACGCTCCTATCTTCAAAAATAAGGATTTTTTGTGCCAGAAGAAAGATCACGGGTGCATGTTTATTTTTTTCCTCAGGGGGGTCGTATCGACCAAGAGGTCCTAGAATATCAGTAGAGGGCTCATTTGAACGGAAATTAACAGTTCTAGTTCCCCTTTTAAGTGACCAAAAATATTGGAGGGCAACTAGACCCCTTCTCCCCCTCCCTTTTTCCCAAGACCTTCCGATCAAAATTTTGATATAGATATTTTGTTCAGCATAGTTGAAAGACCCAGTAACTATGCCATTGCAGATAACATGCCCCCCACTGCCCCTGAAGAAATGTATTTAAGTTATAAAATGTTATTCATAAAATAGTATTTGTTATTGAGAAGTATGCATGCATTTTTCGGGAGAAGGGGGGGGGCAAATTTTCTGACGTGGGATTTTCAATGGGGATAATTTTCCATCGGGAGGGAATATTCCAGGGGATTAACTATTCAGGGGAAATTTTATATTGGGGGAATCGCCAGAATTCCTATACAAAATCCTTTTTGAATGTCTTGCTTTTTCTTTGCCGACTCAATTTCACGCGTAGAGATATTAAGGGTAATTGTCTAGCGTAAATTTTCACCGGCATTGGATTGCATAGAAGATATTTTAGTGGGGAGGGGCGATTTTTCTGTGGAGATGGAGTCAGATTTCCAGGCATTATTTACAAACAGAAATTATTACTTACATGAAGGGTGTTGCCCCTCCTTAACACATTGCTCCTTACGCCAAAGTTTTAATTTGTCCCAAATTTTTAAGAATGACTCTTCAAACAAAAGGGTAATTTAGAAAGAACACCAAGAATTTTTTTATAAGTACTAATAAACTTTAGCGTAAAGAGAGAGGTGTTGAGGAGAGGGAAACACGCCAAATATACTAAACAATTTCTGTTCTTTTAAGTTTAAATGTTGCTCCTCGCTTTCAGTTAAAAAAAAACTGTTTTTTATTTAATTTCAAACCTGTGTTCAATGGTCCTTCTAGCATTCAGGATCCAACTGATGTTGGCTTTCAGAGCAGCTTGGCAAATTTTTTCGGCAATTATCTTAGATGACCAAAACTCTAAAAGCGAAACTTTGATACCAATAGAAACATCAAAAGAATAAAATTTTTATGTTGATTTCAAATATATAAATCTTATCAAGTTTAGTCTTACCCATCAAAAGTTACGAGAATAGGTAATATTTACCTTTTTTCGAAAAAAGGGGAAAACACACCCTAAAAACCATAGAGTCTTAATGAAAATCACACCATCAGATTCAGCGTATCAGAGAATCCTACTATAGAGGGTTCAAGCTTCTATCTTTAAATATGGAATTTTCCTTTTTTTGCCAGAAGAAAGATTACGACTTAATTTGTTTTTTTTTCTTCCCAGGGATGATGGTAGAGACCCAGTGGTCCTTGAGTATTTCGAGAGGAATAATTCGGGCGGAAATTAAAAGTTCTAGTGCCCTTTTCAGAGACCCTTAAATTGGAGGGCAACTAGGCTCCCTCCTACGCTCATTTTTTCCCAAAGTTACCATATCAAAATTTTGAGAAAGCCATTTTGCTCAGCAAAGTCGAAAATCTAATAGCTATGTCTTTGAAGATGACTTAATCCCCGCCAGTCCCCAGGGGAAGGGCTTTAAGTTGTGAGCTTTGCCCATTCTTTACATATAGTATTGGTTATTGGGAAGTATACAGACGTTTTCAGGGGTATTTTTTTGGTGGGGCGTCAGGGGGAGAAGGTTAAGTGGGAGGCTCTTTTTCATGGAGGAAGGGAATTTTTCATGAAGGGTGTTCCAGATTTCCAAGTATTACTCATAAAACGATCAGAAATCAAATAAAAAAACAAGTTTTTTCAACTGCTAGTAAGGAGCAACATTAAAACTTAAAACGAACAGAAAATATTACGTATTTGAGGGGCTTGCCTTTCCTAAATAGCTCGATCTTTCACTAAAGTTCTGTTTTTAACTTTTAAAAAAGGTTATAATTCTGATGAAACATTGTGATTCAGGAGTCATTCTTAAATAACTGGAACAAAAGTCAAACTTGGGTTATTCTAAGGTTATTATTAGTTAAAAAATAGTAAAATTAATCTGCAAATTCTGTTTTAATTATTCATGTACGATGAGCAATCTTCAAAACCTGCAATAATTTAAAAACGTTCAGAAATTAAACAAACAAAAACAAGTTTTTTTTAAGTGAAAGTAAGGAACGACACTAAAACTTAAAACAAAAATTATTCCGTATATAAAAGGGACTTTCCCCTCGTCAGCACCCCGTTCTTTACGCTATAGTTTGACCCATTCTCGCAACTCTACTTTTTAAAACAATAACCCTTTCATATACGGAATAATTTCTGTTCGTTTTAAGTTTTATTGTCGCTCCTTACTTTCAATTAAAAAACTAGTT
>NC_088879.1:38969952-39064952 GCF_032884065.1 Artemia franciscana | reverse complement strand
CTGTTTTTAGGCTTCTGGTTGCTACTGGCCCTTGTCCCTCCCTAATACTGTCATTCTAAAGCTGAGTTCCGTATGAAATGTTGTGAAAATAAATTATTTTAGTCATTAACAAAAGGGACTCTCACAACGAAAATCAGTCAAATAACAACGTCAGTAGGAACTGGAATCATTCTCCGGAACACCCTTGATATTATAAAATACAGGATTGAAAATTGAAATAGCCACATTTATTATAAAAATCATGGTACCAGACCGCCAAAAAATTGGGCATGATATGCGACTTGTTGACCACTTACATAGGTTTTCTTCTTGGGGTTGTAATTTGTTGAATTTCTGTCTAGGGAATCAATAGAGGGGTTTCAGGGATAAGACCCCTCGAAAACAATTCTAAATGGTGATGCAGCATCTTAGAATGCTGTTCATTATATCTTCAGTGGGGTTGCCTGCTCTTGTAGGTAATTTTATAAAGCCGAATTTAACGTTTTTGTCTTATGAAATTCAAATTACTTATTATTTTTCAGGGGATATTATTATTAAAGAAGGTACAATTGGTAACAAAATGTATTTCATTCAAGAGGGAATTGTGGATATAGTTATGAATAATGGTGAAGTTGCAACCAGTCTAAGTGACGGATCTTATTTCGGTGAAATTTGTCTGCTAACAAATGCAAAACGAGTGGCATCAGTTCGTGCAGAAACTTATTGCAATCTGTTTTCATTGTCTGTTGAACACTTTAATGCTGTCTTAGAACAGTATCCACTGATGCGAAGAACAATGGAGAGTGTGGCTGCAGAAAGGTTTGTAATTTCCTATTTATATTCAGTTGCTAAATTAATACCATATGTGGCGGTTTGTTTTCATTCCATTTTTGAATTTTGTATCTTTTGCCGAACATTACTAAGAACATCCAAATAAAAACTTTTGCTCCCCGGAGCCATCTTAGGTCTATTTATCGTCAATGTAACCACGTTGAACTGTGAAAATTAACAAGCAAAGCCAGTTAAGTAAATTAAAGAAATAAAAAATAATGAATTCAGAAAATATTGGCAAAGAAGAAAGGAACAAAATAAAGAATAAAATGGTATAACAGATATACGAAACTTCTTTAAGAGAGATCATTGAAATATAACGTTTGCAGCAGTAGCTTCAATCGTGGTTGCAGTGACAGCTGCCAACTAGAAAAAGACGAACCCTAACCTTAAATGGTAACCCAAATTTAACTTTTTTAAACCAAACCAGATCGAAATAAAAAGTACATCACTGGATTGGCGTGGCACAGAAAACCTTTGACATGAGACTTACAGTCCCTTGGCTTGAACAACGAGGAAAATCCCTTTTTTTGCATGGGTAGCACTGATGCGTCATCTTTTTTTTTCTTTTTTTTCCGCTGCCAGTGAGGCGATGGCTTTTTTGACTTGGGTAGCGCTGATGTGTCATCTTTTTTCTTTTATTTTCCGCTGCCAGCGGGGCACTAGCTTATCAGAGAGGGCTTTTTTGCATGGGTAGCACTGATGTGTCATCTTTTTTCTTTTATTTTTTGCTGCCAGCGGGGCACTAGCTTATCAGAGAGGGCTTTTTTGCATGGGTAGCACTGATGTGTCATCTTTTTTCTTTTATTTTTTGCTGCCAGCGGGGCACTAAATTATCAGAGATGGCTCTTTTGCATGGGTAGCACTCATCTTTTTTTTTTCTGCTGCCAGCGGGGAACTAACTTATCAGAAATGGCTTTTTTTTGCTTGGGTAGCACTGATGTGCCGTCTTTTTTTCTTTTATCTTCCGCTGCCAGTGGGGTACTAGCTTATCAGACATGGCTTTTTTGCATGGGTAGTTCTGATGTGTCATCTTTTTTCTTTTATTTTCTGCTGCCAGCGGGGCACTAGCTTATCAGAGATGGATTTTCTGTATGGGTAGCACTGATGTGTCATCTTTTTTTTCTTTTATTTTCTGCTGCCAGCGGGGCACTACCTTATCAGGGATGGCTTTTTTGCTTGGGTAGCACTGATGTGTCATCTTTTTTTTCTTTTATTTTCTGCTGCCAGCGGGGCACTACCTTATCAGGGATGGCTTTTTTGCTTGGGTAGCACTGATGTGTCATCTTTTTTTTCTTTTATTTTCCGCTGCCAGCGGGGCACTAGCTTATCAGAGAGGGCTTTTTTTGCATGGGTAGCACTGATGTGTCATCTTTTTCCTTTTTTTCCCGCTGCCAGCGGGGCACCAGCTTATCAGAGATGGCTTTTTTGACTTGGGTAGCACTGATGTGTCATCTTTTTTCTTTTATTTTCCGCTGCCAGCGGGGCACTAGCTTATCATAGAGGGTTTTTTTAAAGGGAATTGCAGTGTCTATCGTTTTTGTAATTAACAAATCAGAATATTTGAATCAAAATTAATTATTTGACAAAATACTGCATTTTCACATACAAGACAAAGAATGACGTCATAATCGTAGCTTACAAGCATAAATGACAGTAGAGAGGGAACTGTGAAAAATTTTTTTTTAATTTGACAACACTTTCAGTTCGTAAAAATCTAAACATTTCATTTTTTATTTAGTGCCTGTGTCAAACAGTTCGTGGTAACGAACTGTAGTAAGGAGCGACCCGGCTCAATAGTAACCAAAACTCTAAAAAATGGAATTTTGATACCAATACATACATCAAAAGAATTGTATTTTAATGCTGATTTTAAATATATAAGTTTCATCAAGTTTAGTCTTACCCATCAAAAGTTACGAGCCTGAGAAAATTTGCGTTATTTTAGAAAATAGGGGGAAACGCCCCCTAGAGGTCATAGAATCTTGACGAAAATCACACCATCAGATTCACCGTATCAGAGAACCCTACTGTAGAAGTTTCAAGCTCCTATCTACAAAAATGTGGAATTTTGTATTTTTTGCCAGAAGGCAGATCACGGATGCGTGTTTATTTGTTTTTTTGTTTTTTTTTTCCCCAGGGGTGATCGTATCGACCCAGTTGTCCTAGAATGTTGCAAGAGGGCTCATTCTAACGGAAATGAAAAGTTCTAGTGCCCTTTTTAAGTGACCAAAAAAATTGGAGGGCACCTAGGCCCCCTCCCACGCTAATTATTTTACCAAAGTCAACAGATCAAAATTCTGAGATAGCCACTTTATTCAGCGTAGTCGAGAAACCTTATAACTGTGTCTTTGGGGATGACTTACTCCCCCACAGTCCCCGTGGGAGGGGCAACAAGTTACAAACTTTGACCAGTGCTTACATATAGTAATGGTTATTGGGAAGTGTACAGGCATTTTCAGGAGGATTTTTTTGGTTGGGGGAGGGGTTGAGAAGAGGGGGATATGCTGGGGAAACTTTCCATCGATAGTTTGTCATGGGGGAAGAAAGTCTCCATGAAGGGAGCGCAGGATTTACTAGCATTATTTAAAAAAAACAATGAAAAAATAAATATGAAAAAGTTCTTTCAGCTGGAAGTAAGGAGCAGCATTAAAACTTAAAACAAACAGAAATTATTACCCATTTAAGGGGCTCACCTCCTCCTAATACCTCGCTCTTTACGCTAAAGTATTTTTAGTAATTTCAACTATTTATTCTACGGCTTTTGTGATTCTGGGGTCATTCTTAATGAATTGGGACAAAATTTAAGCTATAGTGTAAAGAGCGAGGATCTGACAAGGGGGCGAACCCCCTCATATATGTAATAAAAATATAAGAATACAAAAGTTCTTTACGTAAGCTAATTTATAAGTTACGTAAACCTTTTACTAATAAAAATATTCGTAAAAAATTAAAAATTCTAGTTGCCTTTCTAATTAACCAAAAAATCGGAGGGCAACTAGGCTTCCTCCCCCGCTCTTTTTTTTCTCAAAATCATTCGATCAAAATTATGAGAAATACCATTTAGCCAAAAAAAAAAAAAAATGCAAATTTTGTTTTAATTATTCCTCTGCGGAGAGCCAAAATCAAAACATGCATTGATTCAAAAACGTCCAGAAATTAAATAAAAAAAAAACAAGTTTTTTTTAACTGAAAGTAAGGAGTGACATTAAAACTTAAAACGACCAGAAATTACTTCGTATATGAAAGAGGCTGCTTCCTCATCAACGCCCCGCTCTTTACGCTAAAGTTTTTTACTGTTTTAAAAAGAAGAATTGAGAGAAAGAGTCAAACTTTAGCGTAAAGAGCGGGGCGTTGATGAGGAAGCAGCCTCTTTCATATACGAAGTAATTTCTGGTCGTTTTAAGTTTTAATGTCGCTCCTTACTTTCAGTTAAAAAAAACTTGTTTTTTTTATTTAATATTACTAAGAACTGCATGCAAAGATTGTTTTCATTAAAGTCCTGTTTTTTTTTATTTTTTAAGATGCATCTTTAAGCAAGTTTCTATGTAACCAATTCAAACGATCATTTTTGTATTTTCGCTGCTCTTGGTATTTTACAGTCATAATGCCCTGACCGATTTTTTGAATTTCGCGGCAATCTTAGATGCGGCACTTATTTCTTCTTTGTGAACTGTTGCGCATAACATGCATAAAATGCCTGATACCAGCCTCAGTGGTAATTTTCTTTTACAATAGATAAGTGAACAGAAGATGCAGTAGTTTTTTTTGGTTTAGTAGTAATAGTAGATCTGATTTTTAAGTCAGCACGTCTTGATCTCTGTTCGAGATTAAATATAAAAAAACAAGTTTTTTTAAGGGAAAGTAAGGAGCGACATTAAAACTTAAAACGAACAGAAATTACTTCGTATATGAAAGGGGCTGCTTCCTCAACGCCCCGCTCTTTACGCTAAAGTTTGACTCTTTCTCTTAACTCTATTTTTTAAAACAGCAAAAAACTTTAGCGTAAAGAGCGGGACGTTGAAGAGGAACCCTTTCAAATACGAAGTAATTTCTGTTCGTTTTAAGTTTTAATGTCGTTCCTTACTTCCCGTTAAAAATACTTGTTTTTCTTATTTAATTTCTGAACGTTTTTGAATCAATGCATATTTTGTTTTTTCCTCTCCGCAGATGAATAATTAAAACGAAATTTGCATATTTTTTTTTTGGCTAAATGGCTTTCTCATAGTTTTGATCTAATAATTTTGAGAAAGAAGGAGCGAGGGAGGAGGCCTAGTTGCCCTCCGGTTTTTGGTTACTTAAAAAGGCAACTAGAACTTAAAATTTTTTACGAATGTTTTTATTAGTAAAAGATATACGTAACTTACAAAATTGCTTACGTAACGAACTTATGTATTCTAATGTTTTTATTACGTATATGAGGGGGTTCACCCCCTCGTCAGAACCTCGCTCTTTACACTAAAGCTTAAATGTTGTCCCAATTTCTTAAGAATGACCCCTGAATCACAAAAGCCGCAGAATAAATAGATGAAATTACTAAAAATACTTTAGCGTAAAGAGGGAGATATTAGAAGGACGTGAACCCATTATATGCGTAATAATTTCTGTTCGTTTTAATTTTTAATGCTTCTCTTTACTTTCAGTTGAAAAAACTTCTTCATATTTATTTTTTCATTGTTTTTTTTTTTCAAATAATACTAGAAAATCCTGCGCTCCCTTCATGAAAATTTTCTTTCCCCATGACAAATTCTTCCAAGGAAAATTCCCCCAACATGCCCCCTTCTTCTCAATCCCCCACCCTAAAAATCCCCCTGAAAACGTCTGTATACTTCCAAATAACCATTACTATATGTAAGCAATGGTCAAAGTTCGTAACTTGCAGCCCCTCCCACTGGGACTGTGGAGGAGTAAGTCGTCCCCAAAGACATAGTTAAAAGTTTTTTGACTACGCTGAATAAAATGGCTATCTCAGAATTTTGATCCGGTGACTTTGGGAAAATAATTAGCGCGGAAAGGGGCCTAGGTGCCTTCCAATTTTTTGGTCACTTATAAAGTGCACTAGAACTTTTTATTTCCGTTGTAATGAGCCCTCTCGAAAGATTCTAGGACCACTGGGTCGATACGATCACCCCTGGGGTAAAAAAAAAAACAAAAAAAACAACAAATAAACACGCACCCGTGATCTGCCTTCTGGCAAAAGACATAGAAGCTAGACATAGGACATAGACAGAGACATAGTTAGACATTGAAACGAAATTTACATATTAATTTTTTTTTTTTGCTAAATAGCTTTCTCATAGTTTTAATCGGAATATTTTGAGAAAAAAGGAGAGAAGGAGGAGGCCTAGTTGCCCTCCAGTTTTTCAATTACTTAAAAAGGCAACTAGAACTTTTAATTTTTACGAACGTTTTCACTAGTAAAAAATATACGTAAGTTACGAATTAACTTACGTAACGAACTTCTATATTCTTATGTTTTTCTTGCGTATATGAGGAATTCCACCCCTCGTCGATGCCTCGCTCTTAACACTAAAGCTTAAATTTTGTCCCAATTCCTTAAGAATAACCTCTGAATCACAAAGGCCGTAGAATAAATAGTTGAAATTACTAAAAATACTTTAGCGTAAAGAGTGAGGTATTACGAGGAGGTAAACCCCTCATATGCGCAATAATTTCTGTTCGTTTCAAGTTTCGATGCTGCTCCTTACTTTCAGTAGAAAAAACTTTTTATATTTATTTTTTCATTGTTTTTTCAAATAATGCTAGAAAATCCTGCGCCTGCTTCATTGAAATTATGTTACCCCGTGAGAAGTTCCTCCGTGGAAATATCCTACCACATAACCCCCCTCTCCCTCAACTCTCTCCTCTAAATCCAAAAAATCCCCTTGAAAACGTCTTTACACTTCCCAGGAACCATTACTATATGTAAACACAGGTCAAAGTTTTTAACTTGCAGCCCCACCCACGGGGACTGCGGGGGAGTAAGTCGTCCCAAAGACATAGTTATTAGGTTTTTCGGCTATGGTAAATCAAATGGCTATCTCAAAATTTTGATCCGGTGACTTTGGGGAAAACATGAGCGTGGGAGGGGGCCTAGAAGCCCTCCAATATTTTTGGTCACTTAAGAAGGGCACTAGAACTTTTAATTCCCGTAAAATGGGCCCTCTCGGGATATTCTAGGACCACTGAGTCGATACGATCACCCCTGGGAAAAAATAAATAAATAAAAAAAATAAACACTCATCCGTGATTTGTCTTCTGGTAAAAAATACGAAATTCCACATTTTTGTAGATAGGAGCTTGAAACTTCCACAATATGGTTCTCTGATACGCTGAATCTGATGGTGTGATTTTCGTTAAGATTGTCTGAACTTTAGGGGGTTTTTCTACCTATTTTCTAGAGTTTCAGTATTTTCTAGAGTTTCGGTTACTATTGAGCCGGGTCGCTCCTTTCTACAGTTCGTTACCACGAACTGTTTGAAAAATACAGTAAATAGAATAAAGTAGACTTATGTAAATTGTAGTGGACTCATATTTCTTTTACTTAGTAAGATGATAATTTTTAGATTGAGAAATATTGTAGATAAAGTTTTAAGAGAAGATCAGTGTTCTTTCAGGAAGATTATAAATGTATCGACCAAATTTTCACTTTTATATTAATAATTGAGAAGTGTCTGAGTCATGAACCGCCTTTAGTCCTCAGTTTTATGGATTATGAGCAAGCGTTTGATTCAGCTGATAGAAGAGCTTGAGCGAAGGTTCTCTCCTTGTATGATTACATGAAAAAAACCAGTTTTTTTAACTGAAAGTAAGGAGCAACATTAAAACTTAAAACGAACAGAAATTACTCCGTATATGAAATGGGTTGTCCCATCCGCAATCCCTTGCTCTCTACGCTAAAGTTTTTAATTGTTTTAAAAATCAGAATTGTGGCAGAGTCAAACTTTAGCGTAAAGAGCGAGGTATTAGAATAACCACAGCAATGTTATTCTCGTACATAGCACTAATCACTTTGATATATTTATCTGATATATCAAACAGTTCGTGGTAACGAACTGCAGTAAGGAGCGACCCGGCTCAATAGCAACCAAAACTCTAAAAAATGGGGTTTTGATATCAATAGATACATCAAAAGAATTGCAATTTAATGCTGATTTTAAATATATAAGTTTAATCAAGTTTAGTCTCACCCATCAAAAGTTACGAGCCTGAGAAAATTTGCCTTATTTTCAAAAATAGGGGAAAACAACCCCTAAAAGTCATAGAATCTTAACGAAAATCACACCATCAGATTCAGCGTACCAGAGAACCCTATTATTGAAGTTTCAAGCTCCTATCTACAAAAATGTGGAATTTCGTATTTTTTGCCAGAAGACAAATCACGGGTGCGTGTTTATTTGTTTGTTTTTTTGTTGTTGTTTTTTCCCCAGGGGTCATCGTATCGACCAAGTGGTCCTAGAATGTCCTAAGAGGACTCATTCTAACGGAAATGGAAAATTCTAGTGCCCTTTTTGAGTGACCAAAAAATTGGAGGGCACCTAGGCCCCCTCCCACGCTCATTTTTTCTCCAAAGTCAACGGATCAAAATTTTGAAATAGCCATTTTGTTGCGCATAGTCAAAAACCATAATAACTATGTCTTTGGGAATTATTTACTCCCCCACACTCCCTGGGGGAGGGGCTGCAAGTTAAAAACTTCGGCCAGTGTTTACATATAATAATGGTTATTGGGAAGTGTACAGCGTTTTCAGGGGATTATGGTATCCCCTTATACCAATAACATGGTAGAAAAATAGGTTAGTAGCTGGTTTTGAATTAACTCAGGAGTTAACCAGGCTTGTGTTCTATCTCCGATTAAACGGATCACATTGATGTACATTATCCTAAGGAGCACTGCCTAAGGCATTGGGAGAACACGGAGTCAAATGGGGAAGTTAAACTTTCCTAGACCTAGATTATGTTGAGGATCTAAGTATACAAGATGAAATGTTGACAAAATGCATGAGCTTCTAGTGGTTTGCGATTTCAGGGTGCAAAAATTGGTTTGAAAATTCATATTAAGAAGACTAAGTCGCCACGACTAGAAATAAGTGAAGGTAAAAAGGTCATGATGGGTAACGGAGAGAGCGATCAAGTCGACAGCTTCATTTACCTTGGTAGTATTATTAGTACCGGTGGTGGGTGCATTGAAGATGTTAAATGTAGAATAGCCAAGGCCAGGGGTGTTTTTAATGGCTGGGAACGGTTTGGAAGAATAGAGGATTAGTCTTCGAACCAAGATTAGGATATTGGAAGCTACAGTGATGACAGTGGTCAAGTATGGTTCCGAAGTGTGGACGCTCCGAAAAACGGAGGAGGATTTGCAAGATGTTTTACAGAGAAAATGCATACGGATTATTTTTGGGTACCTGACTGACAAACCGTATCTCAAATATTAAGCTGTACGAAAGATATGGTTCAGTACCCCTTATGGAGCTATAATGAGAAAAAATTGAGTTGGCTAGGACACGTTTTGTGGATAAAGGATGATACACTACCAAGATTTTTCTTTGTCGGGATGGGAGGATGCCGTAAGGAAATATTAAGGGAAATAAGAACTTCTTGGGAGGGTGTAAAGAGGAAGAATTATGAATAGATTGGGATGTGGAGGAGTGTGAGTAGCTGTGTTGGCCTCAGGTGACTTGGTGCTTCAATGAGTTGTCGGTAGTAGTAATAATAGCAGTTCCATCCATGAACCCTTGATAGATTAAATAAAAAAAACAAGTTTTTTAAAATGAAAGTAAGGAGCAACATTAAAACTTAAAACGAACAGAAATTACTCCGTATATGAAAGGGGCTTTTCCTCCTCAACGCCCAGCTCTTTACGCTAAAGTTTGACTCTTTCTCTTAACTCTATTTTTACAACAGTAAAAAACTTTACAGTAAAGAGCGGGGCGTTGACGAGGAAAGGCCCCTTTTATATATGGAGTAATTTCTGTTCGTTTTAAGTTTAAATATTGCTCCTTACTTCCATTTAAAAAAAAACTTGTGTTTTTATTTAATTATCTTTGAGTAGATGCACGTGTCGCTAGTTCAGATATAGCAGATATGCAATTCAAGCAATGACACCAGCTTTAATGTCAATAAACGACTAAAATACAAAATGTGCTTTATTAATTAGTTTTCATGTACCAAAGAACATTCACAACTTGTAAAATGGAAAATGGTAGGCTGCAAGTTTTGAAAAGAAAATCACTAAAACCCCTAAATTCTATTGTTTTTTCTTATTTTAAAGCTTTCCCTTCCCCTGCTAAGAGAAACCTCGGAGGTTTGTTTTCCTCTTCCCTCTGGAAATTTTTAAGGCTCAACTTGTAAAAATTATACACTTTTAAACTTTTTTTTTTTTTTTTTTTTTTTTTTTTTTTTTTTTTTTTTTTTTTTTTTTTTTACTAAGCAAATCTGTATTACACTCTGCTCATAAAAGAAGGTCCATATTTAACTTAAAATAAAATTTGGAGAGTTTTAGGTCCATTTAGTGTTGTTTTGGCTGCGTTAATGATCTAGCGATATAATTATTGACTAGAATATGTGCATTTTAATACCTATTTTTCTTCTTAAGTTATAGAAACTAACTAAAGCTGCGTTAGCCTGGCTAGTTAAATTTGTCTAGCTCCTTTTAGGGGCGTCAAGTCACAAAAATTTGGGAAAGAGGTAAAAAAGATACAATTTTAGTGATGTTTTTAAAACCGGTAGTTTTCAAAATATATGGGGCAATTTGCTTTTTTCCACTGAAAATACTGAAAAATTGATTTCTAAAATCTAGGAATGCAATTACCCATCCCCCTTCTCTCTGAGACCCAATTAGAAAACCAGGCTCTTTCCTATGCAGATGTAATCGCACAAACCATTGACTAATAAGGATATAAACATATTGACTTTTTTGCCTCTTGGTGTCCTATCTGTTTTTCTTGTCAAATAAAATATTGGCAAGGTAGAAATTTTTCTTTCTTTCGCGCAGTTGTGCCACTCTTTAAGGTTAATTTAATTAAATTGCTTTCCAGTCTTAATAAAATATGTGTCTTGTATACAAACATGTTTCTATTGATTTGAATTGCTCTTATCATTCAAGTTTTCTTCAGTGTTGATAAGACTGGAACTACTTATTGATTTTTGTTGTTAGTTCCACAAAATCTACATTAAATATTCATGCAGTGAAACGACATTCTAGAAAGCTTTAAATTCTGATAGACATCTAGAAAACATATCCTATACATAGGAATTTTTGAATTTAATCTGAACCATCTATGATAAAATTTGCACATATGTTTTTCATAGCAGTGATCAAATGTGTCATTGAAAAAATTTCTATTGTAAGATAGTTTAACAATATTTGCTTTTTTTGTTGAGGGGAAGTGCATATGAATTACTAAAATATATTTTTAGTTAATGTTTGTAACCTATTGCTGGTAAATTTATAGCTTTATTGAAAATATAATATTTTGATTAGGTTAAATTCCATCTTTTCATTTCTTTTCATCTGTCTCTCTGTTCTTTCCAGTATCCTGTTTCTTCAACTCAGCTTCATAAGAAATTGAACTCTTAAGGAAATGATCATTAGATGGGGAATGCTTATAACAAAACAAGTATTTTCAAATCATAGCTTTCCAAGTACTTATTGCAAATCAAACTCTCTGGTTCAATCTAAAGCTTGGAAAATACACCATATTCCTCCCTATTGTTCCAGTAAATAAATATTTGAAAAGGACATTTCTTTTTGTCCCCCGACAAACTTTTTTCACAATTAGAGATGGGATTTCACTCAATTGGTACCCTTCCTTTGCGCAAGAACAAGATATACTCCTTCAAATGAAAAAGAAGGATAACATTTGAAGACTTATCTGAAGGACTTCCGTTAAGAATTTAGTATTTTGGCCTGAAATTTTCTATAATTTTTTTAATTTTCTTTCTTTTTTACCTTCTCTTACTCTTTATTTCAAATTTGACTGCTTGACAAATTTCTAAAACTTTTTTGCAGGCTTAACAAAATTGGCAAAAATCCAAATATGGTGTCTACCCGTGAAGATTTCCAGCATGATTGTAAAACAGTTAACGCTCTTGTTAATTCACTTGCAATGCAAGCAGGTCCTGGCTCAGATGAGTCGTTTGAATCAGTGCCAAACATTCGGCAAGCCATGTCAGCCGCAACTCGGTGTATAGTACAAGCAGCCCAACATGCGGCAGAACTATCAATCACCCCTGTGTGCCACCTAAATACTAATTTACCCCTGTCTAGACCCCGATCTGAACATAGTTTAAACTCAAATAGTTGCGAAAGACCTCCATTGCAGAGGTCAGACACTTTACCTAGCAATCAATCGTAATATATACTTTTAGGGTTCTTATGTCATGACGTCAGAAATTCGCGATTTGTGTAATTTTTTAAAAAAGAGCGGAACGTGAAGTTCTACGTGAAGTTAAGAGCAACTGTGTTTTCCTCTTTTAAACTACTCGAAGAGTTATAATAATGATATTTAGACGAGTTTCAGATAGAGTTGATCAAGATAAGTTATACCTAACCAAACTATGAGAATCAAAAAGTCTTAAAAATGGTTACTTCTAACCATAGGAGATACCAGAGGTTAATCATAAGGTCCATTTTTGAGAGACGTAGTTTTCAATATTTCATAAAAAAAAAAAATTATTTAAAACCTATTTTTCAACAAGAAACAGCTGATTTGAAGTTGGAGCATCGAGTTTGAACTCCTAGCTTTCAGTAAAAATGACGTAGCCCGAGATGTTCTAAGACAGTAAAACATGAGTTTTTGAGAAAAGTTTTTCGTTATGTCTACCTTCCCACAACGCCCCAAAAATTAATAAACATGACTGAAAACATCAAACTAAAATGGTTCCGTATAGATCGAAGTCATGTTTCAATATCATTAAATTCCCGCAAAGAATACGAATTTCTTATGTCATTCTTTCTAGTGTTAATTTGTTGCGCCCGGTGCATAGGAGGGCTGTGACACTGTAGGTGTAGTTTTACTAGTGGCTTTTCCCTGCGTTGGTGGTATGTACCACTGATTGGTGAGAACTCTCGCAACGGTGATTTTCATATAGCAATATGCAAGATTGTTATCACGTAAGACATGCCATTTGTTGTGATCGCTTCCGTGAAATGGTTTAAAACAGTTGAATCACAGAGAAACAGAGAGAGTAATTTATAAGAAATCTTGTGGTACAAAAACTTTCTGTTTTTTTTACTAGCTTAAAATTTTATACACGACAACGAATCAGGTTTCAAAATTTGTCTCTGCAGAAATTATGTTCCCTTAAAGTGTAATATAACATACTCATGAAAATACATCGTAGACGTAAGCCGGTGAAGCTAAACATGTTTTCTTTTACCACGAAACTCAAGGAAAATAATCTCTCTTTTTCTCTTTGGTTGAACTCGTTTTTGTTGTTATTTCTCTCGTATTTGGTGCCCGTACAAAATAGTTTCCCATCTTCAGAAGTATTCCTTTGTCTTTTCCTTTTTCTATTCCTTTTCTTTTATAGAATGTATTCCTATTCCTTTGCCTATGTTATGACATTTGAGGACAGTTTTTGCAGAAAGCATCCAAACCACACAAAATTCTATATAAAGACTTGGCTGCAGCGAATCAAAAGACGTTATGCTACACAAAACAGATCTTACAGGGTAGTGGAAAAACCCCATAATGATATGATAAGAGGATAATATTTCCGAATTCATATGAAATTGTAAATATCTTAAGAAACAGATCAGATAGGTCTTCTTAGGACTTCGTCCTAGGACTAGGCTGTAAATTTGATTTTTGACCAGAAGATGTCAAAAACTTCACTCAACCTGTTCTGAATTACATCAACCCATTTACTTCTATGATCAAATCTAATTTTTCTATAATCTTAAACAATTCTCTGTCTATTGTATGTATTTGTGATGTTTAACTATTCAATGCCAAATCGAAAAATATTTTTGTTTATCTTACAAAAGGCATTATAAGTTAATAAGTTTATAAGTTTATTATTCCAAAAACACAAACACATAACTAAATTAACCAACACTTTAGCGCTGGAGAAACCTATGAGGTTTTGGTCGCGCAAGAGTTTATTATTCATACTAATGAGGCATTAACCTTACAATATAAGCCCCCAAACCCCCACCCGCCACATGTTCTTGGCATTTTATTATCAATAACATGTTGACAGCTTTTTTAAGGTTTTTCAATCTTTGCCAGTAGATAGTTTATAGGTCAAATTATCTTTAGTTAAAGTTATTTTTTAAGCACGGGTAGCTTAAAAAATTGGCTTATTGAATTTGGCTCAACATTTTCTAAGACGTCAGCTTAGAATGTGGGTGAGATCCTTTCTGCAAAAACAAACCCAATACTTATTTTAATGGTTTTTATCTTGGTTTATGATGAATCGATAATATTTTATGTTTGTAAAAAAAAATGTACAATTGTTATAAAGTGAAAAAAAAAGCTGTTGTGCAATATTGATTTCAAAATAGGCATTACATCATGCATAATCTGCAGTTCAATTCATTTTATCCACTCGTTAATATGCTAAATTCGAATAAACAACATTCGCCAGAGATTTATTATATCTACATAGTCGATAGGCTGTATACATTTGTATTGAATTCAATTTACATACCCAGTGTCCACAAGCCCTTAGTTCCAGCTTTGGATCTCAACCTCGTCTTTTTAGCACTTATTACTTTTTGGACTTTGATACAAGTAAATCTATAAGACTGATAGCTTTCATTCGGCAAAATTACTTTCGTGTAAGCAACAACAAAAACTTTAATTTTGTTTTAATTTTGGTTTTAATATTGTTTATATCAGGGAGTCATATACACGAATTAGTTTTTTTTTTTCTTTTTACTGGTTCCATATCTTTGTCCTTCTTTTATTTTACTGAAGACGACTAGTGGTCGTTACTACTTTGTTAGTACTGCTATTACTACTTGTTTTAATTTAAATACTGCGATTCCCCGAGATCACAGAGAATCCCCATTCCACATAGTTCCTTTTTTATCATTTGCTGTAAAAGAAATCACCTTCTATACGTCAAGCTATTAAAATTTATCTATTTTGAACTATATTTAATATTTATGGCATTAGCAGTTTTTTTAGACTATTTATCACAAAATTTAGATTTACCAGAGTTCTTAAGCTAAGTTGTCACACAAGGTGGTAAATTTTGTCAGGCGAAAAATATCAAGTAGCGCCATAGTTGAAAACCTTACTGGTATTTCTTATTAATTAATTCAAGTTAATTATTTAGTTTACGAAAATTAAACATGATCAAATGTTGATTGAAATTTTATATTATTACTTTTAACCTCGAATTAGGGATTAATCAAGATGAAATAAATTTTGAATTAAATTTAACTGAGAGCTTAGGTTAAACTGAAGCTTTAAACCAAACCCTAAACTTTAAATCTTATGCTGAATTTGAATTTATAAAATTTTAGGCTAAATTTTAACTTCTAGAAATAAATACTTAGCATAAACAGTCTTTAATTAAACTATTTTAAGAAAAAAATTTTCTGACTAGAAGAATGTTTTTCCAACTCTGATCAAAACAGAAGCGGAGCGAATATTCGCCTCCTAACGAACATTTTTCTATTTCCGTTGGTAGTGGATATCCACTTCATCAAGCAATATATGAATGTAGATTACAAATGCTCAAAACTTCTCGTACTTTTTACTCCAAATAATTTTTCACAATCTACAAAAGAGTTCGTTATAAAACTGATTAACCAAAATTACTTTTTATAAGTATCAAAAAAGCTTTAATTCAGTTTTTTATATTGATTTTTAGTTTTTTTTTTAGCGTGGAGTTCCTGATCACGCGAGATTTTTTTTTTTTTTTTATTTTTTGTTTTTAGTTTTCCTTTTACTTTCCTGAGAAAGGCTATTGTTCGTATAGTTGAAACATCAGCTTAGGTTTTATCTTGATTATTGTCTTTGCAGACCGTCCACAGTCCGCATACTTATTATTTGTTTTTTAACCATTTGTTTGTAAAACAAAATCCTATCTTTTGGCTATTTATGTAAATTCTATATATTTGTGTATCAAATTTAAATTACTCTATCAATAGTAGTTTTCTTACATTATTTGCTACTATGTTCAGAATTTTTCGTAGCTTTTAAGCGCAGTTCTGATAGAAGTCGGTAAATTTCGTCAAACGAAAACTACGTCGAAACTGCGAAACTGCTAAACGACATCACACACAAAATTTTTGGCTCGTATGAAGGAAAAAGTTATTTAGTGTTTTTATAAAATTGTTAGATAAAAAGCTCTTCGCATAAAAAGGTAAATTTTTATTTGTTATTTAAAAAAAAAATTTCTTGCTGGAAGAGAAAATTCTTCAATTCTGATCAAAACAGAAGTAATCCTTGCAAAAGAACATTTTTTCCATTTGTTATCCCGGAAAAAAATGGCTGGCGAACAAAAACATCAATTTAGATTGCATTTGCACCGAAAATTCGGAATATATCGCCCAGATGCTTATTACTAGTCAGTACGTTACAGAAAACGTTACAGTACATTACAGTACGTCGGTAAAACGTTACAGAAAAAACACTTTGCATAAACAGTCTATTTTAATTTATGTATTGTAAGAAAATATTGCCGGCTAGAAGAATAAAATTTTTAACTCACATCAAAACAGAAGCGAACCTATTAATGACGGGTATTCCGGCTGTCGAAACAAAATATCAATATAGATTCTAAAAAATTAGAATTACCTCTTTACATAAACAGAAGTAAGCTTTAATCTATTTTTTTAAATTTGATCAAACAACAGTGAAATGAATATTCGCTTTCAAAAGAATTTTTTTTTTTACCGGTATTGGAAATCTGGCTTTTTAAGACGCATTGAACTTCTGTCAGAACCTCGCTTTAAACTGTAGTTAAAGATTATGCTATGCTTGTTTAAATTGTTGATTTCTAAACAAAGATTTTGATTGGTTAATAAAGATTTACCAGATGATACCGTTTCACTGATATACTGTAAAACAAACCAAAAATGGTAGTAAATACCTAAATAACAATATTATTGTTGTTTCACAGAAGGTTAATTAACTTTTTATCCATCATATAATTAAATTTTGTGTAGTTTTCTTTTCTAAATGCTTACTTTTGTGAGATTATAAAGGTATATCACCTAATCTTTTTTAAGTAACAGGCCTAAAACCCAACAGCAATATTAAACAGCAAAATCCAAACAGCAATACCAAATCCTGTAAGGAATAAATGCAGTTTCAATCAAATAAAATAAACAAGATTTTCTTCACGTCAAAAAATCAAATGTAAATCCTGAGAGATTGGCGACAATTATTATTTTGACTTCATATCTAATTTGTATACGTTGTATTGAATTAAATAAATATGCTCTGTGTTTAATAAATTTAAGTTATTGTATTTACACATTTAGTAACTTTCAGATGGCTTGAAAGCAAGTTTATGTTTAAAGATACACTTTGTCACAAGTGCAAGCATTGTCGGGGGGTGGGGGATCAAGATCCATTGACACTCTCCAAACTCATCTTTGAGGGTTCGGTATCTCTCCACACTATCCTTGAGTGGATTCAGTGGCTCACAAAAAGGTAGAGTTTTACTCTCGCAAAGTGTTTTTTTTAGGGAAGGGGAAATTTTTTATTATTCGATTTTTTCTTCAATGAAAATACCTAAGATCTAGAGGGGGGCAAAAGTGTGAGAACGAATGTCCTTCCCCCCCCCCCTTTTCAACTGAAACCCCTAAAAGTGTCCTATATAATTCTAAAGTAATCATTTTTGGGTTACTTGATTCATTTTAAAATTTATATTGGGAGTTATCAGCACCCTCCACATAATGAGGTCATTGTCCTATTTAATTTGCACCCATTTTTCTGTTTTAGGATAATTTCAGTGTCGTGTAACATTCACTGAATCAATTTTGTTTCTTATGAATACCTTTCCAGTGTGCATAGTTAGATATATTCAAAAAACAACAATTTAAGAAAAAGGTTTAGCTATAAAATCAAACACAACACAACATCTCAAAAATTTGATCTGACGCATTTAGGGAAAAGAAGATCGGTTGGGGTGGGGGTGCGGGGGGATTTGCCATGAGGTTACTTTTGATTCTCAAAAATGGAGCAAGAACTTAAAATCTCTTGCCATTTGACCCCCCTCCGAAGTTTACCTCTTCTATAAAAACCTTATATGCCTCGGGGTATAATTTGCAACCCTTCCCCTGGGCTTTGGGGGGGGGGGGATTTTGTCGAGCCAGAAGTTTTTGTTGTCCGGTATTCTGATTGTTGGAATATTTAAAAAAAAACTGGCTATCTCAAAATTTTGATTGAATCCGTTTGGAGAAAAGAGAGTGCATATGAGGGGGAGGGGTAGATGCCCTCCGCTCACTTTTGACTCTTAAAAAGGTAACTATAACTTTCAATTTACAATCAAATGAGCCACTTTTGAAGTCTTTTCGACCACCCATTACATAAAAACCTTCTATGCCCCGGTTCCGTAACTTACAACACTTGCCCCCAGGTTCTGGTGGGCTAGTTACCCTTGGGGGCTTTGTTATATGATTTTGGTCTATTTTGAACAAAATGCTAATTGAAAAAAGTCGATCGGACGTATTTGGGGAAAATACGGTTGGTGGGGGGGTGTCTAGTTGCCATTGGATCGATGTTGACTATTAAAAATTGAAGTAGAACTTTCAATTTCCAATAGAGTGACACCCCAACAAATTCATGTGATCATTCCTTCCATAAAAAGTTTATATGTCCTCGGAACATAATATATAAGACTTGCCCCTGGGTTCGTGGGGGCTGTGTGAGCCCCAGAGTTTTTATTATATGAGCTCTGGTCTATTTTGGTCGAAATGAAAATCTCAAAAATTTGATCGGACGTATTTGGAGAAGAGACGGCTGGTAGGGAGGGGGGGCTATTTTTTATTAGGTTACTTTTGACTGTCAAAAACTTTAAATTTCTAGTCATTTGAGTCGCCTCTGAAGTTTACCTCTTCATAAAAATCTTATATGCTTCCGAGCATAGTTTAAAACCCTTCCCCCGGTCTCTGGGGGTAGGAGTTTGTTGAATCCGAAGTTTTATTATCCGATTGTAGGACTATTTTTAAAAAGCCGCTATTTAAAATTTTGATTGAATTTGTTTGGGGAGTTTGTGAGGGAGGGGGTCAGATGCCCTCCGTTCACTTTTGACTCTTAAAAAGGCAACTAAAACTTTCAATTTCCAATCAAATAAGCCACTTCTGAAGCTTATACAACTACCCATTACATAAAAACCGTATAGGCTTCCTATGCATAACTTACAACAATTGCCCCCAGGTTTTGGTTTGCTATGTTATCCCTTGAGTCTTTGTTATATGATCTTTGGTCTATTTTGAGCAAAATGGCTATGTACAAATTTGATCGGACGCGTTTAGGGAAAGAAAGGTTGGCGGGGAGGGGGGCGGGCTGTTACTATCTGATCACTTTTGAATCTTAAAAAGGGAACTAGAACTTTTAATTTCTAACCATTTGAGTCCCCTTCGTGGTTTCTACGACGACTTCTTCCACGAAAATTCTATATGCTCCCAGGGCATAATTTACAATGCCTTCCCCCGAGCCCTGGGGGTTTGTGTTGACCCTGCCGTTTTATTCTCTGATATTTGAGGTATTAAAAAAATAGCTATCTCAAAATTGTTATTCGTTGGGTTTGGTGAAAAAGTGCGTGGGGAGGGGGGGACCAGTAACCCTGCAATCTCTTTGTACTCACAAAAAGTGAACTAGAATTGTAAATTTCCAATCAAATGATCCCTCTCAAGTTTGTAAGAGCATCTCTTCTAAAAGAACCATACTTGCCCCCAGGGCATAACTTACAATGCCTGCGCCCGGATCCAGGGGGTTGTGGCAAAGCCTAAATTTTTATTATATGATCTTTGAACCAATTTTCACAAAATGAATATCTCAAAATTTTTATCGGATGTATTTGGGGAAAACGCCAGGTTGGGTAGTCGCCCCCGATCACTTTTGGCTCTTAAAAAGGGCACTAGAACTTCCGCTTTCCAATTGAATGAGCCCCCTTTGAAGTTAATACGACGGTCCATTGCATATGAAGCGCCTCTGGGAAAAAAAGTAAATTTTAAAATATTGGAGCCGTATGACCTTTACTATAGGCAATGCTATAGGGTTGCCTCTGATTAACAGGACGCATGATGGAAAGATTCGTATCAAGAAGAATACTTAAGAACCAGACCTATAGGTTACTAGACCTAATGAGAGAACTCTTTGACAGATGAACTGATAGTTGGGGAAAAGCTTAAAAATTCGCAAGGAAATCAGGAAGTTCAACATAACAACATTTAGGGTCGGGTAATTAGCTTGGAACATCAGAATTACTCTCTCCAACGAAGCAATCAATTTGTACGGATATCAGGCTCAGTTTTGACTTCAGTGCAGAGAGTATTGTTGTCAGCAAACGCAGCAAGAGTGTCCTCATCTTTTGACGGGGGTATGCATTTTAGGTCATGGAAATATCGGGGTGACCCAGACCGCAAAAACTGTTTGATATTTTTTCGTAGCCACAGCAGTAACAACACTAATTTAAATAAGGAACAGAACCAGCCGTAGAACGGAACCTTGGGAGACACCAAACTCAATTTGACACGGGGAGGGGAAAAGGGGTCCTACGGACACAACCCTTCCTATCACTTTGTGTGGTCATTTCTTTTCAACATTTGGTTCATAATGCCAAATAAAAATAGTTATTAAAAAAAGAACATACAACCATACATAATAATAATGTATTTATAACCCTTTTTTCTCAAGCAGAGTAAATTACACTAAAAACGAAGAAAAAACGAATACACAGACACATAAGTAACTTAAACCTTTATCTTAGACAAAAACACACAGAGAATATTATGGTTAAATCGCCTATTATGCCTATTATGTTGAAATCAAACTGTGAACTTTTTTTTGCTGATTTCTATCGCACAAATAGCCTTAACTAAAAGCAGTTCTATAATAGTTTATCATCCAAGATATTCACCCCAAAGCTGAATAATAAACAGAACATACTATATCATCGAATTCTTTCGTCTTATCTTAGGGAAATTGCTCTTGACCCAAACAGGGAAAGAAACATCCTAAAAGAAAAATAAAAGCCATCTCCGAAACAACAATGTTCCATCGCGGCATTTTTATATGAGAACATTTGAATAGAGGATGATGGTTTTATTAGAAGGAAATAGGAATATTATCCTAAAAAACTAAACTTAATGAAGAAGAAACAATAAAAAAAAGAAATAAAAAGAATAAACTAAAAAAAGAAAATAGCTAAATAATTATTGGATATGAATAATGTCCTCTCAATATTACTTTTATCACTGACTTCTCGCGAATTTACAATCATTGTTTAAATTAGCTCGCAATTCCGAAATTTTCGAGATGGGAATTTTGGTTCCGCCTGGGAAACTTAAGAAGCTTTGTGTGTCTAAAGTGGCACTTCTTGATTTTATCTATTCCCCTCTCTGTAAGCAGACTGGACGCACCCGCGAGGCAAATAACATGAGCTTGGCACACTGGACGATGAAATGACCTTTTCAGTGTAACATTCAATTTACACACCAGCTCCTTCACAGACTAGGCAAACACAATTAAGACAGTACATTAAACAAATGAGATAAGATACAAATCTCTAAGTAAAGACACACGAGTTCAACATGAAGTAAAGCAACGGACCTAATACTGACCCTTGTGGTACTCCAAGACTCACTAAAAGGGCTTCTCAGCTTACATGATTCAATACTACTTAGAGGAATCTCCCAGTAAGATAGCTTTCGAAGCACTTTAAGCACATCCCATCGACACCTAATGACCCTATCCGACTTAGTAGAATGTTAAAACCAACTGCATCGAATGCTTTGCAGTATATCCAACATCTATAAATACAGACTAAAGGGTTTCAACTCTGACCATACCACTATTAATTGATTCCGCGGGTTGTTGTAAAGCATTCGTCATTGGGTGCCCTTTGCGAAATCCGAATTGGGTCTCACTCAGCAAACTATTAGCCTGAAGGAACTATATAGATGTTTATCAACAACTTTTTCTAATATTTTCGAAAACAGTGGAAGAATCAAAATCGGTCTCGTAATTCTCAATTTTCTTTTTAGGGCACCTTTATGGATTAGTTTTGCAACTTTTAGCTGAGAGAGAGAAGAGAGAGAAGTTTATTAATATAAAATAAGGGAAATTTCCCTTTTCAAGTGACAGGTTTGTAATAAAAAGGAGACATGATAAAATATAGTGCATTATTACCTGAAACGCTCAAAGAGATAAGCCGTCAACTCTTGCAGAATTTGATTTCAGAGATTTTATTGTTTTAAGCAGTTCATTACTTGTACACGCATCAAAGACTAATTCAAAATTCTTCTCTCTAATATCACATACAATGTGTTCTTGACCCAGTTGATATCTATGTTTTACACTATTTTCCACTTTACAAACAATATTAGAGAAAAATTTTACAAGCTTATTTACAATTACAGACCTTTCAATCTCTACGTCATCCCCATCCATTTCAGCATTCTCACCAGTCACTTCTTTTATCAGTTTCCATGCTTCTTTCATAATTCCTTTGCTATCATAAAATTCGGCTAAAGCTTCGCAGTGCAATTTCTTCACTAAATTATGCTGTTTTTATGGCAATTGGTATTAACCAAGTGACATATAGCAGTCACCAATTCTGTCGGTCTGTCTGTCGGTCTGTCTGTCGGTCTATCGGTCTGTCGGTCTGTCGGTCTGTCTGTCGGTCCCGGTTTTGCTACTTTAGGTACTTCCAGGTAAGCTAGGACGATGAAATTTGGCAAGCGTATCAGAGACCGGACCAGATTAAATTAGAAATAGTCGTTTTCCCGATTTGATCATCTGGGGGGGAGTGGGGGCCCGGTTAATTCGCAATAAATAGAAAAAATGAAGTATTTTTAACTTATCAGCGGGTGATTGGATCTTAATGAAATTTGATGTTTGGAATGATATTGTGTCTCAGAGCTCTTATTTTAAATCCCGACTTGATCTGATGACATTGGGGGGAGTTGGAGGGGGAAAACCTAAAGTCCCGGTTTTGTTACTTTAGGCACTTCCAGGTAAGCTAGGACAATGAAATTTGGCAAGCGTATCAGGGATGGGACCAGATTAAATTAGAAATAGTCGTTTTCCCGATTTGACCATCTGGGGGGGGGGGGGGAGTGGGGGCCGGTTAATTCGGAAAAAATAGAAAAAATGAAGTATTTTTAACTTATGAGCGGGTGATCGGATCTTAATGAAATTTGATGTTTGGAATAATATTGTGTCTCAGAGCTCTTATTTTAAATCCCGACTGGGTCTGATGACATTGGGGCGAGTTGGAGGGGGGAAACCTAAAATCTTGGAAAACACTTAGAGTGGAGGGATCGGGATGAAACTTGATGGGAAAAATAAGCGCAAGTCCCAGATACATGATTGACATAATCGGAACTGATTTGCTCTCTTTGGGGTAGTTGGGGGGGGGGAGTAATTCTTAAAAATTAGAAAAATGAGGTATTTTCAACTTACGAACGGGTGATCGGATCTCAATGAAATTTGATGTTTAGAAGGATATCGTGTCTTAGAGCTCTTATTTTAAATCCCGACCGGATCTGGTGATGGGGGCGGGGAGTTGGGAGGGGGAAACCTAAAACTTGGAAAACACTTAGAGTGGAGGGATCGGGATGAAACATGGTGGGAAAAATAAACACAAGTCCTAGATCGATGATTGACATAAACGGAACGGATCCGCTCTCTTTGGGTAGTTGGGGGGGGGGGTATTTCTGAAAAATAAAAAAAATGAGGTGTTTTTAACTTACGAACGGGTGATCGGATCTCAATGAAATTTGATATTTAGAAGGATATCGTGGCTCAGAGCTCTTATTTTAAACCCGACCGGATCTGGTGACATTGGGGGGGGGGGGGTTGGGAGGGAGAAACCTAAAAATTGGAAAACACTTAGAGTGGAGGGATCGGGATGAAACTTGGTGGAAAAAACACGAGTCCTAGATACATGATTGACATAACCAGAACGGATCCACTCTCTTTGGGGTAGTTGGGGGGGGGGGTTAATTCTGAAAAATTAGAAAAAATGAGGTATTTTTAACTTACGAACGGGTGATTGGATCTCCATGAAATTTGATTTTTAGAAGGATATCGTGTCTCCAAGCTCTTATTTTAAATCCTGACCGGATCTGGTGACATTGGGGGAAGTTTGAGGTGGGGAAACCTAAAATGATGGGAAACGCTTAGATTGGAGGGATTGGGATGAAACTTGGTTGGAAAAATAAGCAGAAGTCTTGCATACGTGATTCACATAATTGGAACGGATCCGCTCAATTGCGGGGGGGGGGGGTAATTCTGAATAATAAGAAAAATGACGTATTTTTAACTTACGAAGGAGTGATCGGATCTTCATGAAACTTCATATTTAGAAGGACCTCGTAACTCCGATATCTTATTTTAAATCTCAACCGGATCAAGCGTAATTGGGGGGGGGGGCAGTTGGGGGGACCGGAAATCTTAGAAAATACTTAAAGCGGTGAGATCAGGATGGAACTGGATGGGAAGAATAGAAACCTGTCTAAGATACGTGACTGACATAACTGGACCGGATCTGCTCTCTTTGGTGGAATTGGGGGGGGGGTAATATTGAAAATTGAGGTATTTGTAACTTACGAAAGGGTGACCAGATCTTAATGAAATTTGATATTTAGAAGGATCTTGTACTTTAAAGTTCTAATTTCAAATTCCGACCAGATCCTGTGACATTCGGGGGAGTTGGAGGAGGGAACCGGAATTCTTGGAAAACATGAAAATTGGAGTATTCATATCTTACGAATAGATGATCGGATCGTAATGAAATTTGATTTTTAGAAAGAATTCATGTCTCAGAGCTCTTATTTAAATCCCGACCAGATCTTTTGACATTGTGGGGATTTGGAGGGGGAAATCTTGGAAAAACACTTGGAGTGTAGGAATCGGGATGAAGCTTGGTGGATAGAATAAACAAATGTCCTTGATACGTGATTGACAGAATCGTACGGGATTCGCTCTCTTTGGGGGAGTTGGGGGGAGGGGTTCAGTGATTTGGCGAGTTCGGTGCTTCTGGACGTGCTAGGGCGATGAAAATTGGTAGGCGTGTCAGGGAGCTGCACAATTTGACTTGATAAAGTCGTTTTCCCAGATTCGACCATCTGGGGGGCAAAAGGGAGAGGAAAAATTAGAAAAAATTAGGTGTTTATAACTTACAAGTGGGTGATCGGATCTTAATGAATTTTGATATTTAGAAGGACTTTGTGACTCAGAGCTCTCATTTTAAATCTTAACCGGCATTAAGCCTCTTATTTTCCTTTTTAAATCAATCTATTGATTCATAGAATTTTGTTAGAGCTCATACCGTATGATCTCTTGGTTCTTAGCTCTTCTCGCCTCGTCACAAGTGCCATATGAGCTCTTAGCTCTAGTTTTAATAATTAATACAAACCATCACTTTTATCATCTAGATATCTTTGATAAAGCCATTTCGACACCTGCAGACGAAATGAATACTTGCCTTAAAAATTCTAATTTATGGGTACACGTAAAGAGATTAAAACGGTCACGGATCCGATTGCAAAACGGTCACTGTGCTGAAATATATTCAGATCAATATATATTATATATATATATATATATATATATATATATATATATATATATATATATATATATATATATATATATATATATATATATATATATATATATATATATATATATATATATATATATATATATATATATATATATATATATATATATATATATATATATATATATATATATTATATATATATATATATTATATATATATATATATATAATATAACAATATATATAATATATATAACATAATATATATATATATATATTATATATATATATATATATATTATATATATATATATATATATATATATATATATATATATATATATATATATATATATATATATATAATATAACAATATATATAATATATATAACATAATATATATATATATAACATAATATATATATATATATGTAATATATATATACATAATATATATATATATATATATATATAATATATATATATATATATAATATATATAACAATATATATACAATATATATATATTAGATCAATTGCTGGCAATTGGAAATGGAAAACTCCCAGACTCAACTTCAGGACGTATACAACTGCCTCCTGAAGTCTATAATTCAGTGACGTCAAACAATGATTTGGTTGAAAAGGTATTTCCGAATATTTTAACCAATTATAAAAATCATAAATGGCTAAGTGAACGAGCGATTCTGGCAGCCAAGAACAAAGACGTCCACGAAATCAACAATATTATTCTGACCAAGATTCGAGACCAGGCAGTCATTTACAAGTCAGTCGACATGGTCCTGGAATCAAATGAAACGTTTAACTATCCATCAGAATTTTCGGCAACCTAACCTAACTATCTATAGTTATCTATAGTGTTTTAGTCTGGTAGCTTCCCGCTAGTCGCAAATAATGAAATATACAATGGAAAGGTAAGTCAATTTTGCTTTCCAGCTCGAAAAAAAGGCCTAAGAAACTACAAATTTAGTTTAATTTTTCAAAAAAAGATATTAGAAACTAGAGAATTTTAACTTTAATAGCCATATTTTCTGATAATAATTAATTATAAAAGTTATGGAACCATGGGTACCTACAGGGGGAGGGTTTAGGGGGACCTTGGCCCCCCTAGAAATCGGGGGCTATAAAGTAATTTTGAGAAAACCAAAAGGTAGAAGCAGAGTAGCGAAAACCATGAAAAAATTGTGTATTGGCCCCTGGTTGTTTGCCTACCAATATGTTTTTTCTATGACCTGGTTGAAGTAAATAAAAAAGAATTCTTAGTAGTAATGAATAGTAGGTAAATAGTGATCATTCTCAGTAACAAAAGCATTACAACCTTAATCTTCATAGCATTAAATCAAAGAACCGAATTTGTATTCCGAATATGTATTTGTTTCCAGTTTTAAGCTTAATCGTAAGTTATAAGTGCATACTAAAGTTTGTGTAATTATATAAAATGAAGGAAAACAACCTAAAAAGGGGGTAATCCCGATGAAAATACACCGTCAAATTGAGCATGCCTGAGTACCATTAAGCCGATATAGGAAACCATTATGATAAGAAATGTCTAATATTGTATTTTTCTCCCAGAACGACTATATATGTTTTTTGCGTTCTATTGTGACTTTTTCAAGCAGTTCATGGTAACGAACTGTAGTAAGGAGTGACCCGGCTCAATAGTAAACGAAACTCTAAAAAACGGAAAATGCTTTTGATGCTAAAAGATACATCAAACGAATTGGATTTTCATGCTGATTCTAAATATATAAGTTTTATCAAATTTAGTCTTGGTCATCAAAAGTTACGAGCCTGAGAAAATTTGCCTTATTTTGGAAAATAGGAGGAAACATAGAATCTTAACGGAAATCTCACCATCGCATTCAGCGTATCAGAGAACCCTATAGCAAAAATTTCAAGCTCCTATCTACAAAAATGTGAAATTTCGTATTTTTTGTCAGAAGACACATCACGGGTGTGTGTTTATTTGTTTTTTGTTTTTTTTTCCAGGGGTCATCGTATCGACCAAGTCGTCCTAGAATGTTGCAAAAGGGCTCATTCGAACGGAAATGAAAAGTTCTAGTGCCCTTTTTAAGTGACCAAAAAAATTGGAGGGCACCTATACAGTAATGGTTATCGGGAAGTGTACAGAAGTTTTCAGGAGGATTTTTTTGGTTTGGGGGAGGGGTTGAGGGGAGGCAGCTCTGTGGGAGGATCTTTCCTTGGCGTAATATGTCATGGGGGAAGAGAAATTCAATGAAAAGGGCGCGGGATTTTCTAGCATTACTATAAAAAAACAATGAAAAAATAAACATGAAAAAGTTTTTTTTCAATTGAAAGTAAGGAGTAGCATTAAAACTTAAAACGAACAGAGATTATTACGCATATGAGGGGTTCTAAAAATGCTTTAGCATAAAGAGCGAGGTATTTAGAAGGAGATGAATACCTCACTCTTTATGCTAAAGTATTTTTAGTAGTTTCAACTATTTATCCTACGGCCACTCTGATTCAGGGGTCATTCTTAAAGAATTGAGAAAAAACTTAAGATTTAGCGTAAAGAGCGAGGTCTTAACGAGGGGACAAACCCCCTTCTATACATTAATAAAAATATAAGAATATAAAAGTTTGTTACGCAAGTTAATTCTTAAGTTAAGTATATTTTTTACTAATAAAAACGTTCGTTAAAAATTAAAAGTTCTAGTTGCCTTTTTAAATAGCCGAAAAATTGGAGGGCAACTAGGCCTCCTTCCCCACCCCTTACTTCTCAAAATCGTCTGATCAAAACTAAGAGAAAGCCATTTAGCCAAAAAAAAGAATTAATATGCAAACTTCATTTTAATAATTTATATGCGGAGAGCCAAAATCAAACATACATTAATTCAAAAACGTTCAGAAATTGAATAAAAAAACAAGTTTTTTTTAACTGAAAGTAAGGAGCGACATTAAAACTTAAAACGAACAGAAATTACTCCGTATATGAAATGGGTTGTCCCCTCCGCAATCCCTCGCTCTTTATGCTAAATTTGACTCTTTGCCACAGTTCTACTTTTTAAAACAATTAAAAACTTTAGCAAAAAGAGAGAGGCGTCGAGGAGGGGACAAACCATCTCATATACGGAGTAATTTCTGTTCGTTTAAGTTTTAATGTCGCTCCTTACTTTCAGTTAAAAAAACTAGTTTTTTATTTAATTTTTACCAGGAGTGACTGTATTGACCCAGTTAAGTAAATTAATTTTATAACCAACATTACTCATTAATGTTCAATAATTACAGCCTTTCTCAATTTTGATTTTCTTAATCTTAGTTTCAATGCTTTACTTTGAACCAACTACTTTTAAAACGGTTTAATTTTTATAATTACAGAGCATAAACCGTTATATATATCGGTGTTTGATAAGCAAGTTCAAAAATGTTGATATTTTTTTTTCTTTGCTGTTTATCGTTTTTGTTTTTGCTTATTTATAATACCACGTACTTTGTGTTTTTTATACTTTTACGGGTAATAAAGTTCATTCATTCAAATTGTTGAATAGAGTCCGTCCAACACTTCGGTGCTCAATAGAACTGGATGTTTTAAGTTCCTATCTTATCTTTCATAAGTAGGCTGTTCTTTTGTGTGTTTTTTGTAATTACTTTACATTTTCCATATTTATATACTTTTACTGTACCTGGCATAATTTTTTCATTACCTACTAAAAATTCTTTTCTCTAAGCCTTGCAACCAATTCAAACCAGACAGAGACCATTGAAATATTGACCTTTTTTCCTGTGGTGAAATATGACTAAACGAATAAAAAAACATTTCAATTAAGAGTAAGGAGCAACTTTATGACTCAAAATCAACTGGAACTATTACTTATATAACGAGGACTCCCCCTCGATCAACTCCTCGTTCATTAAGCTAAAGTTTCTTAGAGCTTTGAAAAACCTTCTCTTTCCAATTCAATGGCTCTTGTATTTTAGTAAATGTCCTCAAAAATATGAACGGCATCTAAAACTTTAGAGTAAAGAGCAGGGAGTAAAGAGGAAGACACTCCATTTCACATAAAAAATAATTTCTGTTGCTTTTAGGTTTCAAGGCTGCTTCTTACTTTTAGTTGAAAAAACTACTTTTTTTTAAAATTTAATTTCTGATTATTCTGAAATCTTGCCCAAGTCTGACCAGAATATAATATGGAGTGTTAGCCCCTCAAATCCTTGTTTAATTGCTTTTAAAATCAATATGTTAAGAACTGTAATGGTGGATTGCAATTAAAATTTGGATTTACAAAATTTGAATATACTGCTAAAATTTGCAATGAGTAGTATTTTTGTCCATAGATGAAACATCTATGCAGCTTTTGATTTTCTATGTGGCTGAAGCCATCATAGCCTTTAAGATAGGATTCTATAATCGATAAATCATTATATACGTATCTTTCAATGCATTGAAATATTTATAATAATTAGAAAAGAGAAATATTACCATTTAGAATATACTAAAAACTATATTCCTAGAAGCATCAGACCCTCCCCCTCCCCTTGATGAAATTTCCTGGTGGAGCTCCAGACCCAACTTGTATGTTTTACCTTTGTACCGGTAGGCATGGGAATATAATATTTTATGCTACATAGAAACACATTTTAATAATTCCTACACTCCCCCCGCTATACTCTTAATAGATGTTTGTCTAAAGGCTCATTTAGAGTTAGTAGTATAAATATTAAAATTTGCTCTTTTAGGCATCTGTCCCCACCCCTGCTTTCACAGTGGCTCTCCCTTCACGATAGTTGATACGCAATTACACATCAAGAAACGCAATTTTATAAAAAATAAAGAGAATTAACTTATTTAAATGCATTGGCCACAACTACCTCTTCAACTGGGAATCATAAAACATAGTTGTCTTGGCACTTTTAAATCGATTAGCATCTCAGAATTTTAATTGATTGCAAAACGATTTTCAGTAAAGTCGCAGGATGGTGTCATAAAATGGCGGAAAACAACACTTTCACATGACACAATTTTTATGACTACTTAAAAATGAACGTTTAATTTATGTTTGAATAAGCTCTCTCCCAGTTTTCTAGGACTTCTAGTTCGATACGATAATCCTAGTTAAAAAAAAGGAAAACAAATAGACACAGATCGACGATCTTTCTTCAAGAAAAATTGAAAAATCCCACATTTTGTAGATTGCAGCTTGAAACCTCTATGGCAGAGTTCTCTGATTTAATGAATTTGATAAACCAATTTTTCCTTGGAATAAAACAAACAAAATAACATTCATCAAGAATCTTTCTTTTGAAAAAAATATAAATTTCACCTTTTGTAGATCTGACCTTGAAACCTCTACGGTACGGTTCTCTAATATGATGAATTTAATGAAGCGATTTTCACTAAGACTGCTTGCCTTTTCAGGGGTGGTAGATTTTTAGCTTTTGCTAGGTAATAATTTAATAGATTCGGAATCAGCAAAAAAAGTTAATTTTGTTAATGTGTCAGTTGTCATCAAAACTTCGTTTTTAGTTTTGGTCACTAATGGCCTTAGTTGCTTCTTGCTTGTTGTTTTTCTTTACGGACTATTTGAGAAGATTCTCCTTTAAGAAACAATTTTGTTTGGACCTATTCATTTTATTCAGTTGAATTTGACTATCAGAAGAAAGAGAATCAATTTGACAGCTCAATTGTAAGTTTAAATTTAGTTTTTCTTTCACTGTTATGAAGGCAGACCTCAGCAAAACGTTGCTTTCGAGGATATAGAAATTTGTTGATCAGGGTAAGATACATGAAACTTCCAAAAGTTAAATCAGAGCCTAAGATATCTCCTCGGAACCCATTTTTAAATTTCTATCTTTAATGTTTCTTTAACCTATTCTAAGGCTTAGGAAGTTGCATAAAGACTAGTCTACACCTGTTGTAATTTCGAAAAACAATATATCTTTCCATAATTTTTATTTAAGTCTGATTTTCTTTTACTCTAGGCTTAGAACATAATGAATTGAAATTAAATGCATAAAATAAAATATATATTATTTATCAAATGGATTGATATCTTGTTCAGGAATCCTTGCTTTTTCAAATTTCCTGAGTTTCTTTTCATTTTGCATGTAAATAAGGTTATCCTTTTTATTTGAGAATTATTTGTTAACTGTATCGAAAAATTAACTTATTCAAAAGAAAACATATTCCCGTGCCTCCACCAGCCACTGCTTCTCTTGTGTCTACCCCTCTCCCCAGAGAGATTTTATGTAGGCACCCTTGTATGGAGCCAGTTATAATTGTAAGAAATAGTGGGATCAATCATTAAGGGTATAATCCCAGGACAATTGTGAACTTGACGTTAACGTTGACTCCCCTCTTGCTGTTCAGCCTAGAGGACGTTCTATGGCAAGTTGATTCTCACTTCTTAATAAATAGTAGGAGGAAATCTTCTTTCCTGAAACTGTAGTTCGAATGTCCTTTAATCTTGCAATTCTTGTCAGAAACTGTATGACAAGACTAACTATCATAAAATTTTCTTCTTCACTATCAAATCATCCTAGTAACATATATAGGCTGGACTGCACTTTCTTCTGTCTGGGACAAGTGTGAACTTGAATAGGGTTGATTGTCTTATCCTACAACTTTAAACGCTATCTATGAAATAGCCGCCATCTTTAAAATTTTGACGATCTTTGCTCTAATGACATTTCTTTCCTATAGAAAATATCAACATTTAGAAATCTTCTTGAAAGTGATATGTCGAGATGGAATCCCTTTTATTCTTACCTGGTGTGGATTGTATTGTTGTGTTCTGGAAATGCATCAGAAATCAACAAAATAGAATTGAAGTTTGTATACCTCTTTTTGGGTGTTAATTATACCAGAATAGCCTAGGCCTATTACAGGGAAAAGAATCTTGACCTCTGAACTGAACTCTTTCACATAGTTATTTCATCTCAAATAGACTATTTGATATAATCAAACATTGCTTTTTGAATTTTAAAATGCTACTTAGGGCTTCAGACCTAGGCTAAAGTATAGCAACTAAATAGCCTACTGGGCTAGGCTAGCCTACCATGTAAAATAGGCCTGGTTGACTTAGAGGATTAGAACATTCTGGGACAAACTTAGAGCCAAAGTTATTTAGGGCAAAATTCTAGTTAATTGACTTCTTGCTATCTTGGAAAGGGTTTAGGTTAGAAAAAATGAAACTTTCAGGGATGGGTCTACAGGCTAAAGAATGTCTTGGGAAGGTATTTTAAAGTACCCGCCTCCACTCCTTTTCCCTCTAGATGGCCCTGAAATTTGCCTACATGACAGGTCTATGCCTATTGAAATTTTGACAAAACAACAATTTTACCTCAATTTTCAGTTACTAGCCTAGTTGGTTTTTCACTGCCTTTACTTCTGAAAATGCAATTCCTGGGTAAAATTATAGCAAACAGTATTACTTGCTTTTGTATAAAGTGAATATACCACTCAATGCCTTTTTTATGCTCTTTACAAATATAAATAATTGCCTCTACTAGAAATTCAGATTTAAGCACTTTTTGACCTCTTAAAAATGACCTAAATTTGGGGTATAAAAAAGGCTAAGAAAATTGGTCTTGAACCTTAAATGCCTTACAACATTGATCTCTTACTGTTTAATTATAAATCATTTTTTTTTAATGCTATATAATCCACAAGCACTGATTTTCCAATATTGATTTGGATAAATTAATTTTCCCAATGTTATGATGCTTTTTCTTCCTTGACATTGAATTTTAAATAAAAGCATGCATTTTTGGTCAAAAATATGAAAGCCAGTTATACTGTTTGCTATAAATTTAACTATATTGAATGCAGCAATGGTTAGTTTACATATTTAAATATGCTATGCTTTACCCCCACTCCCCTGATGTGCAAATATATAGCCCAAATTTGTTTCTAAACTATTGCAGATTTGCAATTTCAAATGTCCTATAATTTTGTAAAAAAATGCATGCTTTAATTGAAATTTCAGCAACAGAGAAGAAGAAAACACCATAACATTGATAAGATTTATTTATCCAATTTAAGTGTGGAAAATCAGTGCTTGTGGATAATATAAAATTGGATAAAATGGATAATGTGGATAATTAAAAAATGGATATGTAATGAAACAGTAAGTTTGAGTCCAATGTTTTAAGCCTTTTTTATACCCCATATTTAGGTCATTTTTAAGAGGTCAAAAAGTGCTCAAATCTGAATTTCTGGTAGAAGTGATTATTATATTTGTAAAGAGCATAAAAATAGGCATCAAGTAGTTTAATTCACTTTATATGAAAGCCAGTAATATTGTTTGCTCTAATTTTACCAATTCCTGTTATTTGAGTAGAATTTTGAGCCATATCAATGTTTTTTTTTCAAAGTTTAGGAAATATAATTGCATATCTTTAAAACATTACAAATTGAATTGAGCAAAGTTATGAAGCTGAAAACAATTTTGTTGTACTTCAATTAAGCTGAACATCTATTTTGCAAGGTTTCACTTTTATAAAACATATATTTTTGAAGGTCATCAAAGGCCAGGGCCCTCTAGAGGGAGAAAGGGTAGAGGCAGGTACTTCAAAATACCTTTCCAGGAAATACTTTAATCTGTAGATTCATCCCTGAAAGTTTCATTTTCCTAACCTAAATCCTTTCCAAGATAGCAAGAAGTCAATTAACTAAAATTTTACCATTATTTAGTGTGTTTTCAGTTTATTGATTGTTTCTCAGTGTACACCAATGAAAGACATTCTGAGATAGAGAAAAATTTTGGTGAGTGTGCTGCCACTACGAGTACCATCAACACAGCAAAATGCCACACATCTGGGTAAATTTGTAGTTTGTATAATAATTTAATTAGGGTGAAAGTGAATAGCCTATATCACTTGATGCTTTTTTTGTGTGTTCTGTCATCATTCAATAATTGCTCCTGGAGGAATTACTGTTTAATGCCTTGGAGGGCTCAAGACAGCCATAGTAACCAAAAGTTTAAAAACATATTTTTTTTCAGAAATACTTGCTAGTAAAAAATAATTGCCGTCTATAGCTGATTGAGGAATGGTAATTATTATATTCCTTAGTCTTAATATTAAATGTTATTTTCAAAACAGATTTTGCAGAAATTTTAAAAAGAGCTAGAAATCCCTTGAAAATTATGTCAATTTTGCTCTGATGTCATTCTTTAGAGGTTTTAGGCTCTTTTTAAAAATATTTGTGATTTGTGTTTCAAACTAACATTTTACTATAAAGAATATAATAATTACCATTCCAGGATCAGCTGCAAATGACAGTTTTTTGTCTTACTAGCCATTTTTTTCTAAAAATACATTTTTAAACATTTGGCTCCTATGAGCTTTTTTACCTTTTGGGGCCCCATTAAGGGCTCAACATGAAATTTCCCCTAGAAATAATTTCTGAAGCATGATAGAGAATAAGAAAAGGCATCAAGTTATGTATTCACATTCATCCTAGATAAATTATGTTGTAAATTTCATATCTACCATGGTCTGCCTGTAACCTTATGTTTTTGTAGTGATTTGTTGATTTTGGTGTGCCAAGTAGGCTAGCTTCAATATTAATTTTTAACCAGAACACAGGAATAAGAAATTACAGACAATTTATTAGAGACAATTACACAGAAATTTAAGAGGGCCTATTCTCTCACATGCAGCAGTCCTCTTGATTTCTTACAGCATAGCTTGATAATTTATTTCAAGTGGTTTAACAATAGAAATCCTCCCTTTTACAGCTCTTCATTTGCTTTTATATGTTTATTAAGACTATTTACTTTCAAGATCAATCTCATGTTATTAGCTCTAATTTGTCAATCTAACTGCTCCAGTTTCCAGCATATTGCAAAATTTTCAGATTCTTTTTTTTTTAAGTCTTAATCTTAAGATTAAGGATTATCTCTTTCTGTTGTTCAAGTGACTCGGTATGCTGCAAAACAGCAAAATACTAGAGTTTAGAATGGTACAAAGTGTTTTTTCTATGTTTTTTTTTCCTTTATAAAATGTCCCCATAATCTCATGTATTAACAAAAGATATGGTAAAATTCTAGTTGATTGACTTCATGCTATCTCAGAAAGGGGTTAGGTTAGGAAAATGAAACTTTCAGGAATGGCTCTACAGGCTAAAGTATGTCATGGGAAGGTATTTTGAAGTATCTTACCTCCACTCCTTCCCCCTCTAGAGGGCCCTGACCTTTGATGACCTTCAAAAATATGTGTGTTAAAAAATTGAAACCTTGCAAAATAGATCTTCTGCTTAATTGAAGTACAACAAAATTGTTTTCAGGTTCATAACTTTGCTCAATCCCAATTTATAAGGTTTTAAAGATATGCAAATACATTTGCTAAATTTTGAAGAAAAACATTGATATGGCTCAGAATTCTACTCAAATAATAGTAATTGCATTTTTAGAACTAAAGGCAGAGAAAAAGCAACTGGTAGCTGAAAATTAAGGTAAAATGTTGTTTTGTCAAAATTTCAATAGGTATAGACCTGTCATCTAGGCGAATTTCAGGGCTCTCTAGAGGGAGAAGGAGTGGAGGTGGGTACTTTAAAATACCTTCCAGGGATATACTTTAGCCTGTAAATCCATCCCTGAAAGTGTCATTTTCCTAACCTAACCCCTTTCTGAGATAGCAAGAAGTCACTTAATTAGAATTTTACCAAAGATCTAAACTGCTTTGATCTGTGATAGTATTTACATGAATCACCACTTGTATTGGCTGCAACAAATGGGTTCTATCCCACGGAATAAAATCTTAGGTCATTGTTAATGCAGTTTGCTGTGCACTATGCTGCTATAAACACAATTTATGTTTTGGGATGGAGACAAAGGTTTGGTGATTCTCCAGGAAGAGGGTACACAAATTCCAAAATTTCTAAGCTCAAATGAAGAAATTTATCATTCTCAACATATCTTGATTTAAAGGATTGGCTTGTTTCCTTCTTGAGATTAGTTTTTTTTCATCACATACTTTGCATAAATTCAAGTATAATCCTGTAATTCATTTTCTAATGTCCTTTCAATGATAAGCATTATATGCTTTCTCAAAATTATGATAAGGCCCTTTGCGACTGAGAGTGAAATTATCCTGTTCTGTTAGAAGTCAAGATTTTGCAGATGTCCTGATATTCAACATATTTTCCCCCTCTTTTGATTAATCTAAGAGGAACTCTGTATGAATCTGTTACCCAACAACAACAAAGAATCAATTTGTCCTAATCATCCCTTCAGCACTTTTCCTTAGAGCAAAAATATCCAATCTCTCTTGTATGTTCCATGGCTAAAACAAAATCAAGAGCTAAGAGCTCATATGGCACTTGTGATGTCAGAAGAGCAGTAGCAAAATTCTAAGAATCAATAGATTGATTTAAAAGGAAAATCAGAGGCTTAATGTTAGTTGGGATTTAAAATAAGAGCTCTAAAACACAAAATCTTCTGAATATCAAAATTCATTAAGATCTGATCACCCACTTGTAAGTTAAAAATGCCTCATTTTTTTCTAATTTTTCCTCTCCTTTCAGCCCCCCAGATGGTCGAATCAGTGAAAACAACTTTATCAAGTCAATTTGTGCAGGTCCCTGACATGCCTACCAATTTTCATTGTCCTAGCACAACCAGAAGCACCAAACTTGCCAAAGCAGTGGAACCCCCTGACTAACTCCCCCAAAGAGAGCAGATCCAGTCTTTTTACGTCAGTCATGTATCTACAACATTTGCTTATTCTATCCACCAAGTTTCATCCCAAATCTCTCCATTCTTAATGTTTTCCAAGATTTTTGGGTTCCTCCTCCAACTCCCCCCAATGTCAACAGATCTGGTCAAGATTTAAAATAAGAGCTCTGAGACACGACATCCTTCCAAACATCAAATTTCATTAAGATCTGATCACTCCTCTGTGAGTTAAAAATACCTCAGTTTGTCTAATTTTTCCAAATTAACACCCCCGCCAACGTCCCTAAAGAGAGTAGATCCGTTCCAATTACATCAATCACGTATCTAGAACTTGTGCTTATTCTTCCCATCAAGTTTCATCCCGATCTCTCCACTCTAAGCATTTTCCAAGATTTCTGTTTCTTGCTCCAACCCCCTATGTCCCCAGATCCGATTCGAATTGAAATGGAGCATCTAAGACATACGATCTATAGACATACGATTCTATATATCAAGTTTTATTAAGATCTGATCACCCATTTGTAAGATAAAGATACCTCAATTTTCACATTCCCCCTTCAAACTCCCCCCCCCCCCAATGTCACTAGATCTGATCAAGATTTAAAATGAGAGCTCTGAAGCACAAGATCCTTCTAAATATTAAATTACATTAAGATCTGATTACCCATTTGTAAGTTACAAATACCTCATTTTTTCTAATTTTTCCAAATTACCCCCTCCTCCCAAAGAGAGCGGATCTGTTCTGGTTTTGTCAGTCATGTATCTTGGACTTGTGCTTATTCTTCCCACCAAGTTTCATCCTGATCTTTCCACTCTAATCCTTTTCCAAGATTTCCAGTCCCCCCCCCCAATGACACTGGATCCAGTCAGAATTTAAAATAGGAGATCTGAGTTACAAGGTCCTTCTAAATATAAAATTTCATTAAGATCCAATCACTCCTTTGTAAGTTAAAAATACCTCATTTTTTCTAATTTTTCAGAATTAACCCTCCCCCCAACTCCCCCAAAGAAGGCAGATCCGTTCTGGTTATGTCAATCACGTATCTAGGACTTGTGCTTAGTTTTTCCACCAAGTTTCATCCTGATCCCTCCACTCTAAGCATTTTCCAAGATTTTAGATTTTACCCTCCAACTCCCCCCAATGTCACCAGATCCGGTCGAAATTTAAAATAAGAGCTCTGAGACACAATATCCTTCTAAATATCGAAATTCATTAAGATCTAATCACCCATTTGTAAGTTAAAAATACCTCATTTTTTATTATTTTCCAAATTAACTGTCCCTCCACTTCACCCCAAATGGCTGAATCAAGGAAATAACTATTTGTAATTTAATCTGGCCTGGTTCCTGATACGCCTACCAAATTTCATTGTCCTAGCTTATCTGGATGTGCCTAAACTAGCAAAACCTGGACTGACCAACCAACAGAATTTGCCCAAGTGCCATTAAAACTAATACAATTAATTAACCAGACAATGGAGTGTCTAAATAGGAGAATTCAATACCCTTTATCATGTTTTTCTTGGGTTAAATTTTACCCTAGGTTCATATAGGAGCAACATTTGCTCATCCCCACAAGTAGTATTGAAAGAGCAAAATCAGTTTGATTTGTTTCAGATTTTGCATAGGCCCACTGAAAACTGGAGGGATAATATCTTAAGTTGTTATTTTTGTTTTAGAATGCAGATAAAGGATTTAGCTTTGGTCAATGATTTTGAACAATAGCCTATTTGTAAGAAGCCCTGAGTTGAAAGTATATTCTTGAACTCTTGCAGCAAATACCATATTTTGATCATTTTATTTTATTGTCCTCTGTTTGACTTGGTAAAAGAAGATGAAAAAATAGGTCAAACAAGTGCAAACTAAATTTGGTTAGTAAATAACTTATTTTAGGTTGGAAACAAATTTTACTCTTTTAGTTCAGATTAGGCTTATTTGGCAAAACTATGAAAATGCAAAGTTAACGAATTTTGCATTTCACCATATCTGTTCCTGAAAATTCATTTGGATTACAGGAAGACAAGAGGAATCAGATTAAAATCTTGTTTGAAATTCAACCAAATCCTTAAATTAAAGTATTTTTCAAATAACAGTATGCTTAGCAGAATTTTCAGTCTGAATTGTCTGCCAGAAGTTTTACAGGGGATTTTTAGTGAGGATAGAAAAGTTTGGAGGGTAATTTAATGGAAGGGAGTGTATTTTACATGGAAGGAAACTTCTATAGGGGAGAGGGGAGTGAAACCATGTGATTTTAAGTTTTTAACCCCTATGAGATGTTCTTCTAAGGATATAAAATTTGTTTTTACATGTACAGAAGCTTATTTATCCATCTTTCTTAGGAATTTTTTTCAATGACTTCCTTTAAGTAATTTCTCAGTGAGACCCAAAAACATATGACCTCTTCAAGTGTCCAAAGTCGCCCCTACTGTGGGGCAAATGCGGACACGTGTGGGGCATTTCCAGACATCTATTAGTTAATGATTCAAACAGTGTATTCAGATTAGCAGAGTTATCCGAAATATCAAAAGAACTAAAGGCATTTTCTAGCACTTCACATCATTATTTTATGGCATAGCAAAACCAGTATCACCCAAATACAAGCCCTTTGACTGCTTGCCCTGTCCCTCCTGCAGCAAAAGGAGTAGGCAGCTTCATAATTATATCATGAAAATCAGTTTCTGCACAATCAGGACATTCTGGGAAGATGAACTTTTCAATAGATTTGTGGAGGTAGTTTATTTTAGCTAATCTGCCACTCACTTCTTCAGTCTCACCGATGTAGTAAACAGCAGAGTTCGGTTTCTTTCCCACCATAAACCTCACAAGCACAAAATTTCCTGGAGAAAATTCTTCATCAGTCTTAAGTTCACTGACACTTCCAATCTGCAAAGACTCATCATCTGAATTGTCTATGAGCTGCATATCTTTGTCTGTATCTTCAGCCTCCTTGTCAATGGATAAAACCTTGGACTTCTTCAATGACTCTGAGTTCAAGGACTTTGATCTTGAGGACTCATCTGGTTTATGCTTGGGAACCTATTTTTTTAGTTTTCTTGTCAAGCTTTGCCTGAGCCTCTGCTTTAAGGGACTGCTGCTTTGGAGTATCTGTCAAAATCCTAGTTTTCCCTTTCTTGCACTCTTTGTGGGGACCCTGTTTCATTTTTGCTTTTGGATATAGTCTTATGCTTTCAGGAGTTATAGGCAGGTTTGGTGTTGCCTTTGGTTGATTCACCAAGAAAGGAGCAGAAGTATGAACGTAGCCAGGGTGAGGATCATCCATAGTATAATCTGAGTGATTCTGTTCTGCTGGGTCAGGCGGTTTGTCACTTCAGCTAGTAGAAAATTGGCTTCTGTGAAGACATTCAGGTTGAAAGGCCAAATTCCTGCCTTTTTGAAACCAGATGTGCTGTTATGACAGTGTTCGGACTTGCCTATAAATTCCTATATTTTAATGGACTCCTATAAAATGCCTATATTTTGGCTAAAATCCTATTATTCCTATATTTTCGGCTGAAGAGCACTAAGAACATTGCTCATGATTCGCAATTTTCTGTCTTTTGGTGTAGATTGATAAGTAATTACAACTATTGAGCTTTTTGAACTTAACTAATGCTTTGTGTTGGGCTTAGTAAGCTTCTTCTGCCTGGGCTATGCTGTTGTGTTGACTTAGTAGCCTATGTTTTGTTTTTTGTCATGTTGGGCCTGTCCGAAATGAGCGAAGATCAGTATATAGGCTAGCAGTCTCTGCTTAATGAGACTGGAGTTCTTGCGACTTATGTGTTTCCTGGCTGAACGCTGGCTGGCTGATGCGAATACGGCCCAGTTATTCAAATGGGCTATTCTAAGATAGTTGCTAATTGAGGGAAGTATAATTGATGTGCACTGGGTAGGCTATATGCTACATTCTGTGATCAATCTGTCCTTTATCTATCTGGTCTTTATCCCCTTCTAAAGAAAAATGATGTTAATCAGATTCGGACTTTTTATTTCAGATATTGTAAATTTTTACTTTATCTCCCCCCTTGGTATAGCAATGATAAGATAATTCGTAAGTTTGATGTCCCTGATATAAGTGCAAAGTTGGCCCTCCTGCATGGAAGATTGTCGGAATAAGCGTTTTATCGTTTATCGCCTCATCATCCTTGGGTTCGTCTGTTCGGTTAATCTCATTGTTAGTGTTTCATGGCACTTTGTATTAACCAAGTGACATATAGCAATCGCAAATTTTGTCGGTCAGTCTGTCTGTCGGTCCTGGTTTTGCTACTTTAGGCATTTTCAGGTAAGCTAGGACGATGAAATTTGGCAGGCGTATCAGGAACTGGACCAGATTAAATAAGAAATAGTCGTTTTCCCGATTTAACCATCTGGGGGTGGGGGAATGGGGGGCCTGTTAATTCAGAAGAAATAGAAAAATGAAGTATTTTTAACTTACGAACGGTTAATCAGATCTTAATGAAATTTGATGTTTGGAAGGATATCGTGTCTCAAAGCTCTTATTTTAAATCCTGACCGGATCTGGTGACATTGTGGGGAGTTTGGGGTGACCTAAAATCATGGAAAACGCTTATATTGGAGGGATTGGGCTGAAACTTGGTGGGAAAAATAAGCACAAGTCCTAGATACATGATTGACATAACCAGAACGGATCCGCTCTTTTTGGGGTAATTTGGGGGGGGGGGTGATTCTGGAAAATTAGAAAAAATGAAGTATTTTTAACTTACGAATGGATGATCGGATATCAATGAAATTTGATATTTAGAAAGATATCGTGTCTCAAAGCTCTTATTTTAAATCCCGACCGGATCTGGTAACATTGGGGGAACGTAAAATCATGGAAAACGCTTAGATTGGAGGGATCGGGATGAAACTTGGTAATTTATGTGACGATGCATCCCACGCCATCTACCACAGATCTGATCCCGAGGACTTCCGAATTCTATATTTGGCCTATATTTGGGCCCGGGAAATCCTATGAAAATAGGACAGAGCCTATAATTTGAAACGAACCGACCTGTCCGAACACTGTTATGAGGGTTCAGCTTTTCTAGAAAAGGCTGCTTGCACAACTTTGCTATTTTATGTATTGAAATCCTCTGACCTAGATTCATCTGCACCCAAGTGTCATATGACTTCCTGATGGCATGTTTGAATGGTGCATAAACCAAAACATTAAGGGGTTGGGTGCAATGAGAGCAATGGGGAGGAAAGGTCAGAAGATGAATGCCATTATCTTTGCACAAGGAAACTGCTTCATTTGAAATATGGCTTTCATGATTGTCAAACAAGAGCAAAACAGGATCCTCTTTGATCGCTTTAACTTCTTTCTGGAAGTGCTGCATTGAACAAAGGAAATTCTCTGAGGTCATCCATCCAATGCAATGAGCTAAGCCAATTCATACTGGTGTTCCACCTTGATACATTCTCTTGGGAGCCTTGACTCTTGGAAAAATAAACACTGGTGAAAAAGTCTGACCAGTTGCAGCCACAAAGCACAGCATTGTGGTATTTTCCCCTCTTTCTGCTGACACAGTGTGTGCCACATGTTTTGCCCCCTTTTTAGCAATCACCTTTGGAGCCTGAGCAGCTGTGTTCGCTCCTGTTTTGTTGCAGTTCCAAATCCTACCAAGAGGAAATTAGAACTTGCTATACAGTCCCTGAAGATTACAAAAGAAGGACCCAATTACAATGGCATTGAAGTCAGCAGCATGAGCCTGGCTTGTATTTTCTTGTTTTCTAAGGGACAAACTGGCATTTTGCTTCATAAATCCTTTAATCCAGTCGATTCCTGCTCTTTCATTCAGCTCCCAACTTGTGGGAATTTGAGCTTCAGGGTTGTTGCCCATTGGTAGGCTAACTTTCTTGTTGCACTTTGAGTTAGTCTGTGGTTCGACATTGAGCACTTTTCAAGGTATATAGCGAGTTCTCTTTCTTGTTTGGGAGTAAAAACAAACTTAGAACTCTCCTGAACACAATCATTATCATTTTTTTGTACTTGGGCTACCCTGCTCGAGATCTTGCGTTTTACCCTTGTAGCATTTCATGGCATCCACAAGGGTAGACTTCTTCAGAGAAAATTCTTTCACGGCTACCCGGAAAGATGAATTCTCATTTATGACTTGTCTCACAGCACGTTTCAGTAGTTCTGGATCTGGCGGACCACCCCCCTTTCGAATATAGGTGCAAACCATCTGTAAAAGAAAAATCTAAAATGTCAAGAATGGAGAGAAGCCTATGATATGATATAGATTTATTGCCTGCCAAAACTGTGCAAATACAATAGGGGGCAGAGTACAAATAAAAAAGAAAAGAAAAAGGTAGCAAAATACACTTTAACACACAAATATACAACAGATTGAATAACTCAAAATTCAACTATTGAATAAGAAAAGAAAAAAAAGAAAGGGGCAGCAAAATACAGTTTTACTCAAATATATACAACACATTTAATGCACATAACATTCAACTATTAAAATTTATTTCTAATTTAAAACATACTCTGAAGAGTCACCCAGGGGTGATCTAGAATCTGGAACTTATTTTGAAAATTAATTACTCTCATAGGGACAACAACATCTGGATCTATTAGACCAAATCTTTTAATCAAATACTGACGGGGACACATAGAGACAGCAATATCTGGATCTATTAGACCAAATCTTTTAGTCAAATACTGATTACTGGTCCACGAGGGACCATTAAATCTTGTCTTATTTGGGACAAGCCTTCCATATGTACTACAAACTTTCCTAAGGATATCATCAATAGCAAGTTCACATGTAACATTGAGCAATGTACCAATTCGGACTCCAAGGTAAGTAATAGCTTGAACTGGTTTGACCTCATTACCTCCCAGAATGACACATACATCGTCAGTTGGCACATTATAGCTAAAAAACAGCAGTTCCGTTTTTGTTGGGTTAAACGAATGGCTGAATACAAAAATATTCACCCGTTAAAGCACTGAAACAACTTTTGATTCCTTGTAGAGTCCTACTAATATTTAAAATGTCATCTGCATAGCTAATGAGCAACACATCAATCCCATAAAGAATGCATGTCGCTGGGGCTTTATATTGTGCTTCAATGACAGAGCTATTGAATAAATTGGGCAGGTTCACAGCTCCTTACCTTATACCCTTCTTTACTGGTATATTGGACTCAACTAGTACATCGAAATTTACATTTGGGCACTTTATTCTAACTCGAAGTGAACTATACATTGAGTCAAAGTTTTTTATAACACATGCTTGGACTCCTCTTTGTGCTGCCGAAAGCAGAATCTGCTTGGATGAATCGAAAGCTCGAGCGAGATCGTATCCTGCTCGGACAAGAGAATCATTATTGGTTTCTGCGTTTTTATTCTAACTCGAAGTGAACTATACATTGAGTCAAAGTTTTTTATAACACATGCTTGGACTCCTCTTGGTGCTGCCGAAAGCAGGATCTGCTTCGATGAATCGAAAGCTCGAGCGAGATCGTATCCTGCTCGGACAAGAGAATCATTATTGGTTTCTGCGTTTTTATTCTAACTCGAAGTGAACTATACATTGAGTCAAAGTTTTTTATAACACATGCTTGGACTCCTCTTTGTGCTGCCGAAAGCAGAATCTGCTCATGAATGGATGAATTGAAAGCTCGAGGAAGATCGTATCCTGCTCGGGCCAGAGAATCATTATTGTTTTCTGCGTCCTCCAATATAGAAACTAATGAATAAAGCACATGATCACAACCCAGAGATGTCTGGAACCCAAACCGGTGTGGGGGGAATGAACGCTTACTTCTTACTTCATTACAGACAGCAAGCTCAAATAGCTGACATATTGTAGTCGACACAGGAATAGGCCTGTATGAGGAACATTGCGTGGGAGGCTTCCCTGTTTTCAGAATGGGTGTTATTACATCAGTACAGAAGCTATCTGGGACTATACCTCTTACTATGATTAAATAAAAAACAAGTTTTTTTAAATGAAAGTAAGGAGCAACATTAAAACTTAAAACGAACAGAAATTACTCCGTATATGAAAGGGGCTTCTCCTCAACGGCCCGCTCTTTACGCTAAAGTTTGACTCTTTTTCTTAACTCTATTGTTAAAACAGTAAAAAACTTTAGCGGAAAGAGCGGGCCGTTGAGGAGGAAAAACCCCTTCATATACGGAGTAATTTCTGTTCGTTTAAGTTTTAATGTTGCTCCTTACTTTCATTTAAAAAAACTTGTTTTATTTTATTTAATTTCTGGACGTTTTTGAATTAATGCATGTTTTGATCTTGGCTCTCCACACATAAATAATTAAAACGAAATTTGCATATTAATTAATTGCAATTAATCGGACGATTTTGAGAAAAAGGAGCGAGAGATGAGGCCTAGTTGCCCTCCAAGTTTTTGATTACTTAAAAAAGCAACTATAACTTTTAGTTTTTTGCAAACGTTTTCATTGGTAAACAATATACGTAACTTACGGTTTAATTTACGTAACGAACTTCTATATTCGTATGTTTTTATTTCGTGTATGAGGTTGCTCAACCCTCGTCGATACCTCGCTATTTACCCTAAAGCTTAAATTTTGCCCCAATTCCTTAAGAATGACCTCTGAATCACAAAGGTCGTAGAATAAATAGTTGAAATTACTAAAAATACTTTAGCGTAAAGAGTGAGGTATAACGAGGAGGTAAACCCCTCATACGTGTTATAATTTTTGTTCATTTTAAGTTTTAATGCTTCTCAAAAACTTTTATATTTATTTTTTCATTGTTTTTTTTTTCAAATAATGCTAGGAAACCCTGCGCCCCTTCATTGAAATTCTCTTTCCCCATGACAAGTTTCTCCATGGAAATATTCTCCCACGCAACCCCTCCTCAAATCTCCCCCTAAATAAAAAAAAAATCCCCCTGAAAACGTCTGTACACTTTCCAGTAACCATTACTATATGTAAACAAAGGTCAAAGTTTGTAACTTGCAGCCCCTCCCACGGGGACTACGGGCGAGTAAGTCGTCCCTAAAGACCTAGTTATTAGGTTTTTTCGACTATGGTGAATAAAATGGCTATCTCAGAATTTTGATCTGGTGACTTTTGGGAAAAAATGAGCGTGGGAGAGGGCCTAAGTGCCCTCTAATTTTTTCGGTCACTTAAAAAGGGCAGTAGAACTTTTAATTTCCGTTAAAACGAGCCCTCTCGCGACGTTCTAGGACCACTCAGTCAATACGATCACACCTGGGCAAAAAAAAACAAAAAAACAAATAAACACGCATCAGTAATGTGTCTTCCGGCAAAAAATGCGAAATTCCACATTTTTGTAGATAGGAGCTTGAAACTTCTACAATGAGGTTCTCTGATACGTTGAATCTGATGGTGTGATTTTCGTTAAGATTGTCTGACTTTTAGGTGGTGTTTTCCCCCTATTTTCTGAAATGAGGCAAATTTTCTCAGGCTCGTAACTTTTAATGGGTATAACTGATCTTGATGAAACTTATATATTTAAAATCAGCATTAAAATACGATTCTTTTGATGTAACTATTGTATCATAATTCCATTTTTTAGAGTCTCGGTTGCTATTGAGCCGGGTTGCTCTTTACTACAGTTTGTTACCACGAACTGTTTGATCAATAGAAATAACAGTGATATGCTTTCAAGAAGTCGTTCACTGCCATAGAGTAAATGCTGGCCACATATTCTGTCAAAGCCTCGCGAGAACCTTTTCTTCAGCTTTTTCAGGCATTCACGATAATGCTTCTACTCACAACCATGCTATCCTTCAGTGGTTTCAGTTATTTCATCAAGTTCATTGTGCTAACAATTCTCTAGCACCGGGTTGGGGCATTTAAACTGATCTGCAAAGTAAGTACTCCAGGCCTCTTTGGTTGTGAATGGAGCTTTAGAGGATGATTCTCTTGGCTTCAAGAAGTTTCTCCTGAATAGTTTGAGATCAGAGCCACTCTTTTTGCTTTTCTTCAATTAAGTCTCTGCAATGCTTAGATAAAGTTTTGGCAAACATACGTTTGGTATAGTTCTTCACAATGAAGGTCTGTCTGGACTGAAGCCTACCATTTTCTCACTATAGATGAAACCAAAACTTCGCAGATTGGCATGCTCAGGTTAAATTACAGTTTGAGGACCATCTTCTAATTTCTGTATTTGTGCGAACTTTTCGAGAACTTTTTTGATCTGCAACCAGGAGGCTACAGTTGGGCATTAGAAGTGGGAAGGGGACTTTAACCTTTTCAAGTATACTATCACACACTTTATGACAGTACTGAATTGCAGTATGATTGAGCTTCGAGTCTTGCACGAATTTGAACTTTGATGCTGCTTGTTTTTGTACTTCAGGAAATAGGCTGTTTAACTGCAGGGATATGGGTGAATGATCACTAAGTTTGCCATGAACCAACAATGACACAGATAGATTCTGCACATCAATTGACGTCACAGCATGGTCAAGATTAGATACAGAGCCACTGTTATGACGCCATTTTGAAAATTTACCTTTTTGTGGAAACCGTCAGACATTTATTGATGAACATTACCAGGAAAATACCGGAAACATACCTCTTACAACTCGTTTAACTTACAACCCTATAGCTACAATAACTTGGAAAATATTTGACAAGGACTACAGGTGTCAAAATTTCCAGAGGGGTATATAAGAAGTTCTTTGCCTCTTATCTCAGTTGTCTTTGGTGTCAAACATTTAAAACTTTTGTCAAATGTGCACTAGATGAATGGCATCTACCAGCGATTTTCTGAATGGAATAGTTCAAAGATTTTGGACGAGATGTCCCATGTACAGTTTCGCCCCTGTACAGTTTCACCCCACCTCTTCCCTAGAGCAGTTTCCTGTAAGGGGGGATATTTTATGGAGGGTAAGCCAAATTTACTGGAATTATTTGAAAAACAAAATCAGAAATAAAAGAAATAAATAAATTTTTTATTTGTTAATAAATAAATACAAAGTAAGGAACAAATATCCTATAACCGCTTGTTTGACCAAAGTAAGTAGAGAATATAATATAAAAAAACCTTCCCACTTAAAAGATTGTAGCAATCCATTTACTCTGAAAATTCAAATTGCCTTGACAAGAATAACTAAATGATCTGGGTGCTCAAAAACTTCTACAGAAGGGGAATTTCATTTATATATTTAATTCATTTTTTGATAGCCCAACTGTCTTAGCTTATAAATGAGTTCACTCACCTAACACTCTAGGTAGACACGTCCTTTTAGGCTTTGGATGCTTATTCCCCTTGCAATTCCAGGCAACTTGCTTGTCAACTAACATTGAATTAAGTCTTTAGTAGTGAAAGTGTCTAAGTTTATGAATTGAATCGATTGCCTTGCCTCAAAGTCATTGCAGATGGACCCAGTTTGCCTGTCATTCCATGCAAATTAACGGTCCTGTTGTCAATTCTAAATTCTTGGTCAACCTGCCTAAGAGTATAGGTTGGTGTGCCTTGTTTTCCTCTGATTCCAGGCAATCTAATGGTCCTATGTCAATTTTAAATTCTTGGTCAACCTTTATTATACTTACTCCCGCCATTTACCCATGTCATTTAACCAAACACTTGGAAAACTATAGTTTCTATAACTTTCTTAGTTCTGTGACTATCTAGCTTAGTTCTGCCCTAGGAATGACGCATGGATGGATGATAGATAAACTTATCTATTAACAAATGAACTGATAATCATTTTTATACAATCATAATGAGGGCTTATGCTAGATTTGGCTCTCACTCTGTCGGACCATCTGTCTTGGCTTTTTCTACAATTAGCCATGGCTTGATGTCCACAACTACTAGATTTTAATTCAAAATCAACAAAAGTGACAAGGCGGGATCAAAATTATCATTTTCAGATTTTAGAAATTTATCTTTTAAAGCACATGTTTATGTAGTTGTTTGCCCAGCTGTTGCTGTGTTCTGCCAATTCGAAACTTCCCACAAGAACACAGGGCTCTGCAAATACCACCACCAAGGATTGGCTCAGTTTTATCTTCCCAGAATTGAAAAAAATTCAACTTTTTAGTTCATTTTTGAACAAAACATAAATTTATCTTCTAAAGCAAATGTTTATGTAATTGTTCCCCCAGCTGCTGATGTATTCTGCCAATTCCAATCTTCCCACAAGAACACAGGGCTCTGCAAATACCACCACCAAGGATAGTCTCAGTTTTATCTTTCCCAGAATTGAAAAAAAATATCAGCTTTTTAGTTTCTTTTTGAACAAAACAGAATTTTTTTTTCAAATTCCATGTTCATCCCTGAGTCTTGGGACATATGATAAAATGAATTAACATGTTTTCACTTGTAGAAAGGACACAAGAAGGGGGGGGGGTCTTAATTTAGTGTCTTAGATGTTGTTTAAACAAAATCACGCCACTATGTTAGTGTCTTTAACTGAAGGAGCCAAGCGTGGCCCCTTGATTCTGACCGTCCTTCCTACATACAAACATTTTGCACCTTATTTTTCTACTCTTGATCATTGTAATTTGTATGGTCTTGAGCAAGGTACCATTTTAACAGTCCTAAATCAGAACACACGATTCACTAATTTCAGAAGCATATAAAAAATTTTATTAGAAACTTTATAAAGAACTTTATGTTCAAACTTGATTAGACTCCGTTAAAAAATATCTCTATAGAAAAACGTCCTTTGATTATGCAAGGTACATGTATAATTGTTTATCCATCTCTGGCAGAGTTATATATTACACCTTCTGTTTTCTTTTGTGTTGATACTGATCTGATTCTGCTTAATTATTTTGAACTATCTTGTAAACCAGAGCTGTTAGTACCAAACAAGTAGCTCCACCAATGGCCAGTTGTTTATTACTTGGAGGTGATTTACAACTATGCCCTAGCCTGTCTGTTAGAAATTTTTTAAAGCGAGACCACATAGAATACTGACATTTTCCATTTTGAGCACTGTCACTGTTGTCTGTAATTGCGTCTTCTGAACTGGAAGACTTATCTCGTAACATCTGCTTTTCAACACCTAAGTGATCATTTTCTTCTTCTAAAGCACCAAGAAGTATTGGCTGCGATTTGGTTTTGGTCCCTTCTACATGAATAGGGAAATTTCTATTTTTTTTAGCAGTCTTAGGAGCGTCTGTTATTTTTCTTGCATCTTTGTGAGCTATATTCTCTTTTCCTGAAGCGTTTTTTTCTGTGCTCCCATCTGCAGCATACTTTAACTCGAGTGATAGTTTGTTGGAGTGGTCACTCGTAGCTGCTTCTTTGGAAGAGTCTCCTTGCTTTTGCAAAAAAATTACCCAATTGGACTCAGAAAGTCTTAAATTCTGCATCGTTTGATGATATCCAACTTCCATTTCTGACTGCCATATATTTTTCATATAGGTCAGATTTTTAGAGGCAACTGTTTTTGCCAATTCCGTAATGGGTTTGTCATGTACTTGAATCTGTTCAGCCTCACAATTTTCTACTAATTCCACCTTCACACCTGTCAGCCCAAAATCATCTCTATCACTCTTCTTTGCTGCCTCTTCTCCTCTCTGCCGCTCTTCCTCTGCAACAATACTTTCTTTGTCATTGTCATCCTCCCTCATTCTTGATAGCTGATCAGTAGTGCCTGAATTGGTTGAAGATTCTTGTAGGTTGCTACTTATCATGGCTTCTGCATTATCTTCACTAGTTACTAAATTGGCTTCACTAGCTACAACTCCTTGGTTTTCAGAAAGTGATAAATACAAGAGATTGCCATTATCATTATCCTGACTTACTTTCTCAATGTTAGCAATATCGGTGCCAATCTCTCTCTGCGTCTTCTTGTCAAATTCTAACATAAAAGTAGGATAAAATGGGTCATCAGCAATGGTTTCAGTCTTACTTCCTTGGGGTGCTTTTTTTGAAGAATCAGGATTTTTCAAGGATTTTTGTACTTCCTCATCTTTTGATTTGTCACCAGATTCCTTTGCTCCTTGTCCATCATGCTCGTTGTCAGAAAATGGAAATCGCCTCTGAGGCTTTGATTCACATATGTTTGTGTTTGAATTCATTGTCTTTATATGCTTATTTTAGAGATGAAACATCCTTATAAGTGATAAATGACATCATAGTTGCATGTATGGTGACGTATTTCCTAATATTCAACTAGGTATAATGACGTCACTTAGAAGGTGCTCTGTGCAATGACGATGCTGTAAAAACTAAATTCTTAGAAATAAAAGTAAGGCATCATGCCAAGCAGGTACACTAGGAAAGAAAATGCTGAAACCTTGTTTCCCCCACCGAAAAATTCTAAATTTATGATCTATGCCATTTTTACTCTCTTTTTTCTTCATTTCTGGGCCCTAGGTTACCTTGTGTCCCCTTTATTGAGTTTATATCTGTCTCCATGTCCCTGTTTGTTTTGCTTGATTGAGTTTCAGGTACTTGATTTATAGTTCTTCTGTTCACACGAATTTTTTTTATTAAAAAATAAAAATAAAAACTTAATCCATCCACAGTGTAGTAACATACTGCAAACAGTCGGTGGGTGGTACCAGGGTAGATAAGCCGATATCCAAAGCAAGTCAATTTCCTTTAGCCAGCCTGCCGAAATTTTAATTTTTTTAAAATACACTATCAATTTTTTCGAAAACTCGCCTGGCCAATATATTGTTCCATCTGTTACAATCATGGTCAGATGACTTAAAAAAAAAATAAAAGAAATTGATGTCCAAATTTTAATTTATGTTGCCATTTTGAAAAATTTTGACTGAACAAGCTGTATTATTTATTTCGACAATCTGATTTATTCTCATCGGGATGACTTCCTTGACTACAAGCAAGGACTTAAGCACAAATCAGAAGAAACAAGATATAGTAGAACAACAAATTTACTATTGTCAGTTACAAAATACTGGGTAACTAATTTTGAGCAGACCTTTTAACAATCTAAAGTGATTTTAAAGATCCTAGTGTGAAAGGAGATGAATTACAGCCAATCAGTCCTTCAAACATATTAGTCGCTAAAACCCATAAGTCATGGATTTTGTATTGGGGCAGGGGGGACAATTGGCCACCTTCTTAGACTTTGAAAATACCTTCTTATTCCTATTACATAGCTATTCTCTATTTTAGTTATGTGTTGTATTAAAGCAGCGAAACTCTCTAACTGGTTGTTTTTATTGGTCACCTCTGTGATTCGGTTTTTTTTACAGCTATTCAATAATATTTCGCTCCTAAAACTCCTAAAAATGGTGTTAGTTTAAAACTCAAAGTACACCGTTAGAAGCGCCTTGTCTGAAAGCCCTATGTAGGAAATAGGCAGTTATTGTGAACAAAATGTTTTTCGCTGAATAAGCTTTAATGCAAGAGCTTTAATGTTAAGCTCTTAATTAATAATGTTTAATGTTTAATTAAGCTTTAATGTTAAATTAATCTTAATCTTAATGTTTAAATAATCTTTAATCTTAAGCTTTAATGTAAGAATAAGCTTTATTGCACTGGTCACTATAGAGACCATTGCACGTGTGATTAATTGAGCGAATTTTTAAGATATAAATCGCACGTCCTTGGGCTCAGATTGGAGCCCCAGGCTACAAGTCGTAAAGTCAAACTTTCTTGAGCTTGGTTCCGTTAGGGCATGATGAAGTACATTTGAAAAAATTCAACAAAAAGATGGAATTTGTATAATTTGGACCTTCCTAACAATATTGACCAATTCCAAACAATTCGCTGTTAAAACAACCATGGACAAATTACATTTGCTTAGTATTTCTTATCTGATGATTGTGGTTGTATGTATCTTTAAAACGCTGAGATGCCATGTATATAGAAAAACTTAATGAATATTTATTAACTTTATAATTATTTTTATGTATCGTTGTGAAAAATCTTTTCATCATTATCGTTGCCTTACAAAGTAACATCTTTATTGAGAGTAGAGTAAGAGCACCTTTTACGAATGATTCGATGGATTAATTTATACCTAAAATTGTTTCAATGCATAAACATTTATATGGGTTCAAATTAATTAGTCTTTTTTATTTCCAGTATGTTTTTTTTCAAAATTTAAAGTTTTACTTAGGTATTCAACCATTAAATGCTATATCTCTTTCACTCATGCAAAATCGCATCTCCACTCTAACATTGAAAGGCGATATCTTAGCTAGGACAGACCTAGCAAATTCCTTCTTATTCAGTACAGTTTAAAAAAAAACTTGTCTTTTGTAATTAATTGGTAAAAGTTTTTGAATTAATGCAGGTTTTTGATTTTGGCTCACCGTATATGAATAATTAAAAAGAACCCTCGACAGTACCTTGCTATTGACACTAAACTTCGAATTTTTTTCCAATTTTTTAAGAATGACCCCTGAATCACAAAGGCCGTTTAATTAGAATAAGTAGCTCTTTTGAAATTACTAAAAATACTTTAGCGTAAAGAGCAAGGTATTGAGGAGGGTACGAACCCCTTCCCCCATATAGGTAATAATTACCGTTTGTTTTAAGTTTTAATGTTGCTCCTTACTTTCCGCTGAAAAAACTTGTTTTCTTTTATTTAAGTTCTCATTGCTTTTTTTTAAATAACGCTGGAAAATTCAGCTCCCCCTTCATGGAAATTCTCTTCCACCATGATAAATTTCTTCATGGAAAGATCATCTCGCGTAATCTCTTCCCATAACCGAACTACCATCAGAAAAAAATTCTTGAAAATGTCAGTATACTTGTTCGTAACTTGCAGCCCTTCCTTCGGGGAAGTGGGGGATTAAGTCGTCCTCAAAGGCATATTTATTAGATTTTTCGACTGTGCTGAACAAAATGGCTATCTCAAAATTTTGATTCGGTAACTTTGGGAAAAAATGAGCGTGGGAGGGGCCTAGTTACCCTCAAATTTTTTAATCACTTAAAATGAGCACCAGAACTTTTAATTTCCGTTAACATTAGCCCTCTTGCGACATTCTAGGACCACTGGGTCGATACGATCACCCCAGGGGGGGGGAAACAAATAAACACGCATCCGTTATCTTTCCTCTGGAAAAAAACGAAATTCCACATTTTTTCAGATAGGAGCTTGAAACCTCTACAGTAGGGTTCTCTTATACGCTGAATCTGATGGTGTGATTTTCATCAAGATTTTATGACGTTTAGGGGGTGTATCCCCCTTTTTTCGAAAATAAGGCAAATTTCCTCATGCTTGTAACTTTTGATGGGTAAAACTATTCTTCATGAAATTTAGATATATTAAATTTATTTATAATATATATATATATTTATTTAAATATATATTTAAAATCAGTATAAAAATTTCATTCTTTTGATATATATATATTGGTATCAAAATTCAGTTTTTTAGAATTCCGGTTACTATTGAGCTGGGTCGCTCCTTATTACTGTTCCTTACTACGGACTGTTTGAGAACACACTGCAGGGCTCAGAATTTGATTCCAGTGATAAAATTATGCAAAAGTGTCTTTATGAATCCAAACAAGAGGAACAAAGAGAGATAAGACTCCACGTTTTGTTTTGTTTTTTTGTTTGTAAACTAAAATTTTTTGTCCACTTAATTATTTTTAGTTTAGTGTTTTTTCTTTTTATCGTGTGCTGAGGACGCCTAGTTTAGATACAGGCAAAATATCCGTGTTATTTAGTCTTTCATCTCTTTTCTCTACTGGCCGCAGTCTCGTTTGAGGTTTTTTTGGGGAGTTTTATCTCTCTTTGTTGTCATGTCTGGCCAGGTCGGCTTCAGAACATCCATAAACAAGAAGAAGAAATAAAACTATTAATAGACAAGAACCAGCAAGTTGGTAAAATATACCTCCCCCCCTTAACACTTTTGGCTCATGACTGTTTCTATTTTAGGAAAAAAATTGTTTTGGTAATTTTGCTCTGAGTCTACTTTTCTTTGAATTTAGTTTTGGAAAACCATGCACATTTCGAATGATTTGATTTGGGTTTTGAGTCTTGGGATTTATTTTTGACAAAAGAAAACTTTTCAAACTTCTTAAAAACCTTAAACAAAGATCAGCAAAGGTATGATGCTCAGTACACTTCCCTGGAACCTCATTTTTGCTGCAAAACACAAAGTTTATACCGAGTATGTCCCCTTTAGAAAAGGAAGAGATATCACTAATTTCATGCTTTTTTTTAAATAACGCTGGAAAATTCAGCTCCCCCTTCATGGAAATTCTCTTCCACCATGATAAATTTCTTCATGGAAAGATCATCTCACGTAATCCCCTCCCATAACCGACCTGCCATCAGAAAAAAATTCTTGAAAATGTCAGTATACTTGTTCGTAACTTGCAGCCCTTCCTTCGGGGAAGTGGGGAATTAAGTCGTCCTCAAAGGCATATTTATTAGATTTTTCGACTGTGCTGAACAAAATGGCTGTCTCAAAATTTTGATTCGGTAACTTTGGGAAAAAATGAGCGTGGGAGGGGCCTAGTTGCCCTCAAATTTTTTTATCACTTAAAATGAGCACCAGAACTTTTAATTTCCGTTAGCATTAGCCCTCTCGCGACATTCTAGGACCACTGGGTCGATACGATCACCCCAGGGGGAGGGGGAAACAAATAAACACGCACCCGTGATCTCTCTTCTGGAAAAAACGAAATTCCACATTTTTTCAGATAGGAGCTTGAAACCTCTACAGTAGGGTTCTCTTATACGCTGAATCTGATGGTGTGATTTTCATCAAGATTTTATGACGTTTAGGGGGTGTATCCCCCTTTTTTCGAAAATAAGGCAAATTTCCTCATGCTTGTAACTTTTGATGGGTAAAACTATTCTTCATGAAATTTAGATATATTAAATTTATTTATAATATATATATATATATATATATATATATATATATATATATATATATATATATATATATATATATTTATTTAAATATATATTTAAAATCAGTATAAAAATTTCATTCTTTTGATATGTATATTGGTATCAAAATTCAGTTTTTTAGAATTCCGGTTACTATTGAGCTGGGTCGCTCCTTATTACTGTTCCTTACTACGGACGGTTTGAGAACACACTGCAGGGCTCAGAATTTGATTCCAGTGATAAAATTATGCAAAAGTGTCTTTATGAATCCAAACAAGAGGAACAAAGAGAGATAAGACTCCACTTTTTGTTTTGTTTTTTTGTTTGTAAACTAAAATTTTTTGTCCACTTAATTATTTTTAGTTTAGTGTTTTTTCTTTTTATCGTGTGCTGAGGACGTCTAGTTTAGATACAGGCAAAATATCCGTGTTATTTTAGTCTTTCGTCTCTTTTCTCTACTGGCCGCAGTCTCGTTTGAGGTTTTTTTGGGGAGTTTTATCTCTCTTTGTTGTCCTGTCTGGCCAGTTCGGCTTCAGAACTTCCATAAACAAGAAGAAGAAATAAAACTATTTATAGACAAGAACCAGCAAGTTGGTAAAATATACCTCCCCCCTTAACACTTTTGGCTCATGACTGTTTCTATTTTAGGAAAAAAATTGTTTTGGTAATTTTGCTCTGAGTCTACTTTTCTTTGAATTTAGTTTTGGAAAACCATGCACATTTCGAATGATTTGATTTGGCTTTTGAGTCTTGGGATTTATTTTTGACAAAAGAAAACTTTTCAAACTTCTTAAAAACCTTAAAAAAAGATCAGCAAAGGTATGATGCTCAGTACACTTCCCTGGAACCTCATTTTTGCTGCAAAACACAAAGTTTTTACCGAGTATGTCCCCTTTAGCAAAGGAAGAGATAGGAGGTAGATAATCCAAAACATTACGGCATTGTTCAGGCTCTGAATCTGTTCCAGAAAGTTTTATTGACCTAACTTTCTAAAGATAGCAATAAAAAGTTATTCAAATCATTTTTAAGCTAGGTTTTTCTATTTCAGAAAAGAGGTACTTGAGATGTTTTACCATGGTTTCAATAGCTACATGAACAATGCATTCCCAGCCGATGAACTGATGCCTTTAAGTTGTAAAGGCAGGTGGAGAGGATCAGAGACATCCAGAGGAGACATAGATGAGGCTCTGGGAAAGTAAGGATTTCTTACTCTATTTATGATGATACATAAAACTAAGCTTAAAAACTGTTCATGAAAGTAGAAGTATTAATTTTTGTCCATAAATATGTATATATATATATATATATATATATATATATATATATATATATATATATATATATATATATATATATGTCATGAAAAGAGAAATCACCAATGCAACAGCACAAACACAAAAAAAAGAGAGACAGAAGGAGAAAAGGAAGACTGTGTTCCTAAATTAGTCATTAATATAGACCAGCACTTGAATGAGGCCTTAACTCTACTCATCCATACAATCACATCGGTCAAACAGCATAGCCACACACAATTAACCATAAAGAATAATCCATGGACAGGCAGTCATGTCGTCAATAAGTATAAGTCGCCATTTACCGAACAATAGAAAAAATAATATAGACAAATAATTCAGAGGCAACACCCAGCATAAGGGCCCATCAGGAGAATACACTGGCCTATATAGGGTTTCGCCACTCTAAATTCTCTACCCAGCACAGTGTTGTGGCTACCACAGAATATCCATGGCATCCCCGCGTCAGGTATCACCCCCAAAATACATGCCTATGAAAAAAAAAACAAAAAAACAGCAAATGTAAAACAACCAAGTAAAACCAAAACAAGCTTATCCTGTTAATATATCCCTCCCTTTAGCAACAATAGATAAACTAAATATTATAAATTTTACCAAATCACAAATATTAACACATTGCAAAAAACCTGAATGAACTAAACAATTATAGAATTCATCTTTACCATGTGGCTAATTTTTAAGAAAATCCGCTCAATTAGAAACACAATTCAAAATAAATGGCGCTGCAACAACATTTCTCGAACCTCCGAAATTAGTTGAAAATTTCTTTAAGTATTTCTAGATAATTCTTTTGATATTTATTTAAAAGTTCGTTATAATGAAAACTAAATTTTTTAAATTGCCTAGTTAATTTATTTGCAGAAAAACCTCTTGATATCAATTTTTGGCTTAAGATTTTATATCTATTTTTAAAATCAATACAATTACTACAAATCCTTGCATAACGAAGTAACTGTGAGAAAAACGCTGAATATGTGATATTTGAGTGTATATTACTTTCAGGGAATGGGAAACTAATCACTTCAAAATCAAAATCATCCGTTTTATTATACATTTTAAAACTTAATTTATTATTATCACAAATATTAATATTTAAATCTAAGAAATGATCTTCATGACCAGCGCCATGACTAGGCTCAAGAATAAGCTCTGATGGATATATATTTTTAGAAATATCAATGAAATCCTTACAATTTAAGACCAAAATATCATCTAAATATCTTTTATTATTTGACAAAGCATGTTTTAAATTAATTGGATTATTCTTATCCATCATATATTTATATTCTAGTTGACTTAAAAACAAGTCAGCTATAAATGGGCTGGCATTCCCCCCTATGGGAATACCCACAATTTGTTTGTACAAATCACCCCCAAATCTTATATAAGTATTGTATAAAACAAATTCCAATAACTCAAAAATCATATCCAAGCTGTAACATCTCAAGTAAACTGTAGTATTAAAGCAGTTTGTCCATATAGCTTTTTTATTATAAATGTCTATTTTTAAGAACCTTTTACTAGATAAGAGGAAAGATTTCTTGATAACAGTTTTTAAATTATCAAACACTACATTAAGTGATAAATTAGTATACATTGTCGCAAAATCGAAAGACTCAATTCTTTTAGCTGAAACCATTGTTAAAGAATCTATCACCTGCAGTGAATTATTAACACTCCAATATGGATTAAAATTCGAAAATTTTTTAATACCAGAACAATAGGTTTTAAGTTTATTTACAATTTCCTTTAAAATTAAAGAGAGGTCAGTAGCAGCAATGCGGGTTGGACATTTAGCTGCTCCAGCAATAAACCGTGGTTTAGGGGGATTCTTATGAAATTTTACAGTCCAATATAGGAAAGGGAACTTTTTATCATTGTCATTTAGTTTAATATTAAAATTTTTTAAAAGTATTTCTTCAGTCTTTTCAATTAAATTCTCATCCTCTATATTTACCTTTTCGTAAACATTAGTTGTGCATAACTCCTTTTTTAAGATATCACAATACAGCATCTGACAAATTATGGCAAAATTATTATTAGCTTTATCCACTGGCACAATTACAAATTCATTCTTTAGATTAGCAATTGCTTGTTTAATCTTCGCATTATATAATAATGATTTAGTGTTACTATTTTTTAAGTTAGAATATATTTTATTTCTTATTCTACTAATAATTAAATTCTTCCAACTTTGAAAACTCTCTTTATTTTTATTCTCTTTCTTACACCACTTATCAATAAATAAATCAAAATCATTTTCCAAGCCATCAAGAACACTCGATGGTTTCAGATGATGAGAAAGACGGAAATTAGCCCCTTTATTCATTATAATTTGAAGATCATCTTGCTTTATTATTGACAAGTCCCCTCTTATAACATGTTTGTAAGTAGGATTTACAAATGGGCCAAGTTGCTTACAATTACAAACCGGTTTCCAATTTATATTACTAGCTAGTTTTTTTAGTATTAAATTATAATTAAAAATAATTTGCCCAATAGTTTTTGAAAATTTATAAGTTAAAACTGGACTATCATTATAATTCAAATTACTAGGAAGGGCCTGTTTCACATGCCGCTGATTTAAAATTTCTGGTAAATTAATATCTTCAATCTGCTTACAAGTAAAATTAATAGGTAAATATAATCTGTTATCCTTATTACTAATCTTATCGAACTTTTTCTTTTTTGAAATAAATTTCGTTTTAGTTAGAATGCAAATTGTATCACATATTACTTTAAAATTATAATCAAGAGCTGTATTATTCTTAACAATCCAGAAAAGTTTGATTAAATTCCTCTTGAATAAATTATTTAGACATTTTATTACAGAAATCATACCCCTAGATTCAAGTAGCTGGCATAGATCTATAGAAAGCATATGTACATCTAATTCATTTTTTCTATTATTTTTCCTATGTCCTCTCGATCGTTTTTTACGTTTAGTAGGACAAGTAAAAGAAGGATGGTCCATAAAACCATCAATACATTTAACAATAACATGAGACATGTCACCATATTTTGCTACACGATCATTTAGCCCAAAAGGATAAGCTGTACCAAGAGTATGGATCCAGAAATCCTCCTGTTTACGTAGTCTATTATTCTTCTCTTCTTTATTTAAATTTTCTTATTCTAAATTTTCTAAAATTGTGACAGTTATATCTGATATGGAACATTTACCATTATTACAATGTTGAACTAGATAGTTATTAGTTTTTTCATTATTAACTGTTGTCTTATGTCCAGAAAATCTTTTATATATATTATTAGTTGTTTCCCCCACATATTGTAGGCAGCATTTATTACATTCTAATAGGTAAATTACGTTGGTTGTTCTACAATTAACATTACCACGTAACTTGCATGCAACATTTTTATTATACAATGTACTTTTAACAGAAGTCCGTGGGACAAAATGATCTTGGCAAAGAAAACAACGACTTTTACACTTACTAACTTTCAAAAAATCGTTCCGAGTTCCGAGGCTAATATTTGTGTTTTGTTGCATGAAAAGTTATTGAAAATAAATCCAAAACAAACCAACATCCAAATCAAAATCCAACAATCGAAGTCCAAAAAACATGCCAAGGTCAATAGGTCAATAAATACATAAACAAAAAGTATTCTCCTATTAAATAAAAAATATGAAAATATCACTTGATCAGGGCATTTTTGTTCAGCTCTCTCCCCTTTCCAGAATGAAAAACAATTACTTAATAAGGCTTATCTGTTCAGCTTTCTGCTTTTTTATAAAAAGAACAAAACTTATTCGATTAGGCTTATCTGTTCAATTTTCTTCTTTTTCTAAAAAATAAAGAAAAGAGCCTTCTTGATCAAGATTCATGTATTCAATTTTCAATTTTTCTTCAAAAAAACTTAATTAACAGGGGCTTATCCGTTCAGGTTTCTCCTCTTTTCAAGAAAGATTGAAAAAACCGACTTGATTAGGGCTCATCTCTTCAGTTTTTTCCATTTTTCAAGAAAAAAAAACTTAATTGATTAGGCTTATCTGTTCAATTTTCTCTTTCTGTTAAAAAAAAAAAGAAAAAAAGAAACTACTTGATTAAAAAATTATATTTCAATTTACTCTTTTTTTTTTTCAAAAAGAAAAAAACTTACCCGATTAGGGCTCACATCTTCAGTATTTTTGTTTTTCAAGAAAAAAAACTTACTTGGTTAGGCTTATCTGTTCAATTTTCTCCTTCTTTTTTAAAAAAAAAGAAAAAAACCTACTTGATTAGGAATTATATGTTCAATTTACTCTTTTTTTTTGATAAAAGAAAAAACTTACATAAAACTTTTAATTCATGTCAACTAAGTCAGATTTAAGGATATAATTAAACTCTATGTACAGTCTTGTGGGTGTTCTTTGTGGGTCGTCTTGGCGTGACACAATGTAGAATTTTCAATTCTTAAGTTTGGGTTTCAGTTTTCTCTTTCCAAAATTTTGGAGAGGGGACGCTGAACACCCAAGTCTGTCACAAAATCAACAACCCCAAATTCAGTTAAAAAAATCAAGCTTCCCAAGTCCCCTCTTGTGATGACTGTATTAAATATATCAAACAGCTTGCTAATTTCCGAGCTAAACACAATTCACAGTTCGAGAAGAATTTAGACCATGAAGCAGTCATAGAAGATTTGAAAAAAAAACAAGTTGAAATATTTCTTAATGACCAAAAAAGCATAACGATATTCACCATGAACGTGATCTGGAAATTAAAAAACTAAGTAAAGATATCAACTCCCATAATTCCCATCGCCTTCTAATGGAAGATGAAATTTAAACTCTACAAAATAATCAAGTGACCCTAAAATCAAAAATCACCAAATTACAAAATGACTTAAAACAACGATGCTATTTTTGCTACACTAGGGGATCAATTATCAAAGTTCAGTAACTCCAGCGTAAACTACAAAATATCCCAAGAGAGCATAGAAATGCCTACTTGTAGTATGACCACGGATGACGTTCGTGAGTTCGTGGATGGCTCAGTGACCTCCGGTTTGTTACATAAATTATCAGGTGGTAATGAACCAAATGAAAGGAGCAGCAAGGGTATTGAGAAGTCATTATCAGACGATGATATTGTTATTATTTTCGGAAAAATTACGAAAGTGGAGGATAAAAGGAAAAGAAATGTAAAAATGAGCAGAAAGAAAACTGTGATCTGTAATCATTTTAATAGTGGTTTCTGCAAGTTTCTCATATTTGTCGTCATGTTATTTCGTGAATCTGTGTTTCTGATAGGTGCATTTTTGATCATGTTGACCTCTGTTCTGTTTTATCTTGTATTGATAAATCATGTAAAATTGCTCATGCATCATCAGGGGTGGGGGGTATGTTTAAAACCCAACTTTTTCAGGGCGGCACCGAAAGTATTCACGACCACCCTCCTCCTCTAGATCGTGTTACATTCAACGTTCAGCCTTAACCCTCTGCATACCCGATGCAGAGCAGTATACCAATAAATCAATCTCTCGAGACAATCCTCCGCCCCAAGTACTTACACGTGTCCAGTCAACCCAACCCTAAAAATCACTTTACTCACTTTGACCACCCCAAACCCTCCCCCCTGACTTTCCTCCCAAAAAACCATTTCCTTTCGATTCCGTTCCTCTCCATGCGTCCAAGAAGTTACTGACTGGTTCTGGACTCCACCCGTTATTTGTCAAAACAAACCAGGCCCCTCTCCTCTCAGACACCCTTCACCGTAGTTCCTTCTCCCAGAATCATCATGCCTTCCCATCCCTCCGTATAAAGAGCACTCCCAATTTGACTTATTCCCGGATCACCAGGAAACCTTTCCCCCATCCTTTGCACTTTATCTCCCCCTGGCTACCCTGCCAGTGTAACTCTGGTTTAAGAGTTTCCACCTGCAAAAATTACCCTGTAATAAATAGTCCGCTTCCTTGCACTAATTTAATAATTTACTCATTTTATTATTCATCCGGACTGAATGCTTATTCTTGTTGTAATTTCCACGACAGGCCACAGGCAAGTCTTGATTTTTTGACGACAAAGTATTCAAATACCGGCATCTTTATAGCAGGAGACGCAAACGAACTAAATCATAATTTCCTGTGCAAAGATCAGAAGCTTAAGCAAATTATTGATTTCCTTCCTCCAAAAGGTGGAAACAGTTTGGATGTTATTTTGCACCAATCTTAAAACCTTTTACAATATTCCAACAACCCTCCCGTCCCCTCAGTGGTAGCTATCATTTCATGCTGAATTTGAAACCACTGCTAGTTTTCGAAACAAATTATTCCGTTTCTGAATTTTCGTACCCGCCAATAACAAATCAAGGTCTTTTTGATTTTGGATTACGTCTGAGAGTTGGGATGATGTTTCGTCGTGTGTAAATTCAAAGGTTAAATTGTTTCAAACAAAAATAATGACAAATTACCAAAATAGTTTCTCAGGGGTTACCAAGAAGATGTGTTCCTCAGACAAACCTTATATTAATGAAAAAAAAGGACTAATTCATTTGAAACTAAAACTTTTTTGCCTCGGAAAGAAAGAGGAAGCCTTAACCCTCCGTAAACAAATAAAGAAAGAAATTCAGAGCAAAAGAAATACTTAAAACAGAAAAAACCTCAGCAAGGGTCTAAGAAAGTGAAAGGAATAGGAGATCGCTCATACAAGACCCTTGATTTTCTTCTGGATGAACCGCCTGAGCAGACAGCCAATGAGCTTAATAAACACCTAGCGAGCATTGTGCAAACTTTCCCCTCTCTCTCGGAAAACCAGCTAATCCCTGAAACTCCAAAAGATAAAATCCCGGAAATTTCAGGGAAGCAAATAATAGAAAAAATACAGAAACTGAAAAAATTAGCATTCGTCCCATTGACATTCCAATTGATCTCATAAAAGCATTCCCTGACATACTATCAATACCTCTTGTTAGTATTTTTAATGATATTAGTAATTCCGGATGTTACCCGTCGTGCTGGAAGCTGGGCTATATTGCTCCAATCCAAAAGAAGGGACGCGTGAACGATTTTACTTGAGCACAGCCAATCTTCTTGACCAGTTTTTACGGCACTGGCCCGTCGGTCAAGTGCCATATAGCGATCGCAATTTCCGGTCGGTCTGTCTGTCGGTCCCGGTTTTGCTAGTTCGGCCACTTCCAGATAAGCTAGGATGATGGAAGTTGGCAGGCATATCAGGGACCGGACCAGATTGAATTATAAATAGTCACTTCCCCGATTCGACCATCTGGGGAAGAGTGGAGGGACGGTTAATTCGGAAAAATTAAAAAAATGAGGTATTTTTAACTTACGAACAGGTTATCGGATCTTAACGAAATTTGATATTTAGAAGGAACTCATGTCTCAGAGCTCTTATTCTAAATCCCGACCGGCCCGTTGACATTGGGGGGAGTTGAAGGGGGAAACCGTAAATCTTGGAAAACGCTTAGACTGAAGAGATCGGGATGAAACTTGATGGGAAGAATAACCAAAAGTCCAAGATACATGATCGACATAACCAGACCAGATCCACTATCTTTGGGGGAGTTGGGAGGGGGAGATTTCCAGTGCTTTGGCGAGTTCAGTGCTTCTGGACGTGCTAGGACGATGAAAATTGGTAGAGGTGTCAGAGACCTGCACAATTCACTTGATAACAGTCGTTTGACCAATTCGACCATCTGGGGGGGGGTGCTGGAGGGAGGCGAAATCATGAAAATTGAGGTATGTTTATCTTACGAATGGGTGATCGGATCTTAATGAAACTTGATATATAGAAAGATCTCATGTCTTAGATGCTCCATTTTCAATCCGAATTGATCCGGGGACATTTGGGGGGGAGGGGGGTAGAGGGGGAAAACGGGAATCTTGGAAACCGGAAACCTTGGAAAACGATTAGAGTGGCGCCATCGAGATGAAATATGATGGGGAAGAACTAGCACAAGTGCTTAAACATAAAAACATTTATTCTGATCCCCTTCCTATCTTTTGTGGGGAGCCCCAAGGAACTCTGATGGGTCCCATTTTATTCCTTATAATGATTAGTAGCTTCCAAATGATTGGAAGTATGTGGACGACCTGTCTGCACTTGAGTTTTGGTGACGAAATATTAAAAGCTCAATTATAACATGACTTGACGATGTCACACAGGAAACTTCTTTGTCGAAAATGAAAGCAAAGCCTATTCAATTGTCAGTTAATTTTTTAAAATCATCCCCCACTTTTACAAACCCTATTCGTCCTATAGCCTCTGTTACATGTATTAAACTACTTGGGGTGACAATTACTGCTGACTTGAAGAGGGACGCCTATGTTCAAAACATCCTCAAACAAGATTCTCCTTCGGTTTTCCTTCTGTAACTTTTGATCAATTTTTTTTGCCCCCCCAAAGGACCTTCTCCAACTTTATTGTTCTTTATTTTCGGCCAATACCCGAGTTTGTCTAGTGTGGCATTTCGGTCATTCTTCAGAGCATATCACAAATGGTGAAGGGAAGCTACCATATCACTATCTAATTGGTAAGTTCAAGTTCACCACGTCGGCCGGGAGAAGGGACTTCCTGTGCCTTCGTTTCGGTACAAAGACTTCGCCGATTACGTTCCATCATCCCTGAACCCTACCATCTCGCCCGCAATAGACCGTCCCGTATAAAATCCCAAAAAGTCCCAAAATTGACTCCCATCCATGAAATGTTTAACTCCCCTAAACATGAAAGATATCGCAAGAGTTTTGTTCTGACTTTTGCTGAGGTGTATAATAATCAGGAAAACTAGTCATTAATTTTATTGTTATCTATATTTTTTTTTTTTACTTTTTAACTAAGTGTTGACTCTTTTTTATGTACTTTGTACAATGAATTGTGTCTGACATGAGGGTCAACTTCGTTCGATATTATATACATATACATATACATACGTATACATACATACACATATATACACATATACATACATATATATATACACATATATATGTATACATATATATATACATATACATACACATACATATAATGTATACAATCACATACATATACATGTACATATACATATATACCATGAAAAGAGAAATCACCAATGCAACAGCACAAACACAAAAAAAAAGAAAAAAAAAAGAGAGACAGAAGGAGAAAAGGAAGACTGTTTTCCTAAATTAGTGATTAATATAGACCAGCACTTGAATGAGGCCTTAACCCTACTCATCCATACAATCACATAGGTCAAACAGCATAGCCACACACAATCAACCATAAAGAATAATCCATGGACAGGCAGTCATGTCGTCAATAAGTATAAGTCGTCATTTACCAAACAATAGAAAAAATAATTCAGAGGCAACACCCAACATAAGGGCTCATCAGGAGAATACACTGGCCTATATAGGGTTTCGCCACTTTAAATTCTCTACCCAGCACAGTGTTGTGGCTACCACAGAATATCCATGACATCCCCGTGTCAGGTATCACGCGCCCCCCCGCGCGTGTAAGTCGTTACACGCCATTGTAGTTGTGTCTCTGTGTCCCACCTGTGAATATTAGATATATATATATATATATATATATATATATATATATATATATATATATATATATATATATATATATATATGTTTTTAACTACGTAAACCTTGCGAATATACAACATTCTTCGCTGTCCCATTGTCTGTGCATATACAAAGCTTTATATACTTATAATGACGTAATATACATGTTATCGTGTATGTCCGAAATCGGGTTAATGCCGACATTCACCAGTGAATGTTCAAAATTCCCTTTTCGCTGCTTGGATTGAATTAGCTTTGTGAGTCAGCTTTTTAAGTCTTTTGCTAGCTATGATGGTAAAAATCAAAAGTAGGTTATTTTAGATTATGTTAGTTTGTGTTAGTTTAGGCTAGGTTAAGTTTGGTTCTAAATATCAGAAATGGGTTTAAAACCTTACCTATGCTACCCTAACCTCATCTAACCAAAACTAATCTAACCCAACCTGTCACCGTCAAACCTTTCATTAAATTGAAAAAGTTGACTGGCAACGCTGACTAAATTCGAGATGAACAAAATAGCTATTTTATTTAGATATTGACGGTAACATACACATAACATACTTTAATAAGAGTCACTGTGGTACTGACCCAATAGGGAACAGGACAGGTTGTCCCATTCATACCTCCATGACTTATTATTCCACTATTTGTCATACCTTGAAAGACGCAATAGTAAGTAAGGTAACTAGGCTTGCAGCCTGTTTAAGTTATTGATAATACACTTGGTGAACAAATTCTGGCTTATTTTAGTCTTCACTGTGTGCTTGGTAAGTCTCCGCAAGTGCCTAATCGTATAATGTAGACCTGTATGATGAACGAGGAGGGTGTTAGCTGATTCGCTTCTATAGTCGTACGTCAGCAACATATCACTATGCTGATGTCTGAAGACAAGTTTAGGGAGTCTTAGGCGCTCTAGTCTTCTGTTATTTGGCATATTTTGTAAACCTATTATAAACTTAGCTTCACGCCTTTGAACTCCTTCAATTAGTTGGCAGTAATGCTTGTAGAAAAGGAAGGCCAATCATGAACCAACTGCAGGAGCAGTTGGTGATAATACGTTTCAGAAGGCCAAGGCTTGAAGTAGCTTCTGACGTTGTTTGTTGCCAGTGCATGTGAAAGTTCAGCTGCTCATGAACAAGTACTTCCAGAGGTCTTTTTTCATTTCTGGTTTGAAGATAAATACCAGCCTGTAATTTCCAGTAGGACATGGTATACTGAAGTTGGGATCGTTACTACCAAAGTGGAGCCCACTGCATTTATTGGTATTGAATTCTCGTAGCCATTTATTGGTCCACTTTTTGGATGCTCTCGGAATATATTCTCTAGATTCTCTGTATACATATGCTGCTAATTTTCTATATCTTTTTTTAAATTAGCACTGGTTGCTATTACAAACCAGCTTTTCATGAGAGATAAATCCAAAAAAGAATGCAAACCACCAAAAGTAGCAAATTTTGCAAATAACCTTGAAGCATATCCAGGCAACAAGACCATTAGAAGTAGATAAATCCCTGTGTAAGATGCAGTACTCGAAATATGTCACCTTTCAGTGAAAGCTACTAATTGTGTACAATCTGTATAATGAGATGGAGTCACTTGCTTTTAGGCTTCAGGCATAACAAATTTAATAAAATAGAAAAAATGTTACTGATTCTATAGCATTACATCATCACTTGATGTTATGGAGAATTGAAACTTGTGTATCGTAAATTTCATTTTATTCAAGTAATAACATTTTGTTTGATTTGCTTGAATGTACTAATGAACTTTATTATAATCGATTTTGATTTTATGTGTGACTTAGTATAATTAATAAAAGTATATACAAATTAATATTTTCAACATAGAATATTTTTTCATTTTTGTTACATACATGAAGAACGAATGCAAATTGATCTCTCAGAACGAAAAAACAACAACAAATAAACTGATACGGTCCTTAACGTAGGTGCACACGGGCTATTTTTGTTTTAAGGACGTCGATACTTTTGATTGATTAGTAATTCCGACTAGAAAGTTTTGTCTGGTGTCATTAGCAGCTCATTGATTTGCTCTATGGTATTGTGTGTGTACTATCTATGTGTATGTAGATACACCGGAATTATTCGAGGGAATTTTGAGTGGTAAGATCACATTCAGAGCTTGGAATTACAATATAAATTTGTTTGTAAGGTTTTATTATTATATTTTGTAAATTGAAACGGTTGAAGGGGATGTGAACCTTTTTAAAACTAAATAAACTGGTTGTATTTCTCCAGTTTTGAGATTATAATCATTGCCTTTCTGGAATTTTAATGCGTATTTACTGCAGAGTCTGATTTTTTTAAATTTTTTTCAAATATGCTGTTCTGTAAATAATTTTTATTTAGAAAAAAGCAACTTCTTTGTACTTTCTTTTTTTTACGGGTTTCAAATATTTAAAATTTTATGGAAGTTGTCAATGGAAATTTTAAAATTAAGTCCCTAGTGCCCTTTGTTGTTATTATTTACCTTGTTGATTAACATCACAAAAATAATTAGTTTGGGTATTTTTGCTGAATTGTTCACCTATTTCCTCATTTTTTTTATATTATCGCGACAAATATAATTTTTTAGTTTCCCAAAATGGAATATTTCTCATTGTCTTGCTCAAGAAATAGCTGGAAATCAGGGTTCTTGATGATAAATTTTTTCTTGCCTCTTGGAGGCTCAAAGCGAGACTTTCTTAGCAAAAAAAAAACAAAATTCTATTTTTGCTATTCTGCTCCTACATATTTTTGCTGTGTAATGCAATGTCCTTTGATTTTCTACTGCCAATTTTACTGTGGATTCCCTCTGTGGCCATTCCTTCACACAACGAAGGGTAGGAGGACCCACCAGAAACCTTAAGGCAAACAAATAAAATTTAAATTGTTTCTAAGCTGAACGAAGAAAAATATATTTTGTTTAAAGCTCCTGTTCATTTTCTTTTCCGTGAAAAGTTGCACTGATTGAGATGCTCTTGGAGCCTCTTGGGATGTGTCTCCAACTTATCTGTTGTAAGACCTGCCCCTACAATTAGTAGCAGGTAAATCAATATGGCTAAGAAACTGCCACATCTTTATGCTTCAGTGTTGCCCTCATGTAGCTTTATTCTGCAAGAAGCTGTTAATTGTCATTTTTTTGACATTACAGAAAAACTACTAATTTGAATTCTTTCAGCTTTTCGTTGACGCTTTTTTTTTGGGACCTTTAACCATGTCTGCCTCAATACAACTGCCACATCTTTATGCTGCAGTGTTGCCCCCGTGCAGCTTTGTTCTGCAAAAACCTTTCAGTTGTATATTCTTTTTTTTGATGTTACAGAAAAGGCACTAATTTGAATTCTTTCAGCTTTTCGTTGACGCTCACTGACTTTGTACAATTTAAACATATCTTCTTTGATGAAATACACCTGCCTCAAAACAACTGCCACATCTTCATGCTGCAATGTTACCCCCGTGCAGCTTTGTTCTGCAACAACCTGTCAGTTGTATATATTTTTTTTGGACGTTACAGAAAAGACACTAATTTGAATTTTTTCAGCTTTTCGTTGACGCTCACTGACTTTGTACAATTTAAACATATCCTCTTCGATGAAATACATCTGCCTCAAAACACCTGCCACATCTTCATGCTTGTACAATTTAACCATATCTGCTCCGATGAAATACATCTGCCTCAAAACAACTGCCACATCTTTCTGCTGCAGTGTTGCCTTCGTGCAGTTTGTTCTGCAACAACCTGTCAGTTTATATTCTTTTTTGACGTTACGGAAAAGGCACTAATTTGAATTCTTTCAGCTTTTCGTTGACGCTTTTTTTGGGACCTTTAGCCTTGTCCGCGTCAATACAACTGCCACATCTTTATGCTGCAGTGTTGCCCCCGTGCAGCTTCGTTCTGCAACAACCTCTGAGTTGTATATTCTTTTTTTTTTGATGTTACAGAAAAGACCCTAGTTTGAATTCTTTCAGCTTTTCGTTGACGCTCACTGACTTTATACAATTTAAACATATCTTCTTCGATGAAATACATCTGCCTCAAAACAACTGCCACACCTTCATGCTGCAATGTTGCCCCCGTGCAGCTTTGTTCTGCAACAACCTGTCAGTTGTATATTCTTTTTTTTTGACGTTACAGAAAAGACACTAATTTGAATTCTTTCAGCTTTTCGTTGACGCTCACTGACTTTGTACAATTTAAACATATCTTCTTCGATGAAATACATCTGCCTCAAAACAACTGCCACATCTTCATGCTGCATTGTTGCCCTCGTGCAGCTTTGTTCTGCAACAACCCCGTCAGTTGTACATTCTTTTTTTTGATGTCACAGAAAAGACACTAATTTGAATTCTTTCAGCTTTTCGTTGACGCTCACTGACATTGTACAATTTAACCATATCTGCTCCGATGAAATACATCTGCCTCAAAACAACTGCCACATCTTTCTGCTGCAGTGTTGCCCTCGTGCAGCTTTGTTCTGCAACAACCTGTCAGTTTATATTCTTTTTGACGTTACAGAAAAGGCACTAATTTGAATTCTTTCAGCTTTTCGTTAACGCTCATTGACTCTTTGGACACTTTAGCCATTATCGGAGATTTCAATGGCTTTGAAGAGAGTCTGAAGCTGATCATCAATGAAGTCAAGTTCGACCATGATATTGTTGTGTCGGTATTCGAAACGAACATCCGAGTATTAGGGTAAGGCGTTTTTCATCTTTGAGACCTTTTATGAGTTTATTAATATTTTCGTGTTATAAAGTTTTTTATTTTTCACTCTCTTATCAAAAATTTCTTTTTTTATAATATATTTTCATTTCTATTGCAATTGGAAAGGCAATATTGTGCAAGTAATTTTTTATTGATTATAAACTAACTCTTCTAAAAAGTTAGTTGTGGCGTACCTGTACCTAAAAATAATTAATCATGGTAATTGATTTTATAACCAGTAGTTTGTGACTAAATAAAAGAAATCAGATGAAGACAATTACACAAAAAGAGCATCAAGTATGAAGAATACGAAAAAATAAAGCAAAAGGCCAAGACCCTTAGTGGTATCCCCTAAAATGACAATTTTATGCAAAAACTGTCACTAAAATGATCCTATCTATTTTAATAAAACTTTTTAGTGGGGAATTTTTCATGATGTTAGGTATTTTTAGGTGCAAAATCCAAATTTACGACATTTCTGAATTTGAAACTTAAAACTGTAGTTTTGCCATAATTAGCGAATTTGTTTTTGCTTTATCTCGCATATAATAAATGAAGATAAACTGTTTCAAGCATGGGGAGAGGATTCATTGCTTTCGGATAGTGGTTGGAGGCGAACCTTTTTTCCAAAATGATTCAGGAAATGGGTGACTTACTAAAAAAGTATAGGTGAAATTCGAGATAGGTATGTCGAATTTCTGGGAGGGTTGGACTTCTAAGGTTTTCTCTCCCTCATTGCGTAAATGGCTGACTGTCGTTTATGAGATACGCCTATTTCCGTAAATAAATTAACGGGTGGAATATACCTATTTTCGCATAAATTAACATTAGGCTGCTGTTGATATCAGATATGCCGAATTCGTAAAATTCAATTTTATCCTAACTTTGAAGTTTGTTGTTTCCCACCAGATGAGAAAGATCTTTGGAGAAGTAATATTGCAATGAATCCTTTTTAATATCTTAGGATTAACTGAAAAATACGGACCCTGAAAAATAATGAAAGCTACTACAATATTTTGAATTACTTACTACATATATATTGTATACCACAATAGATTGAAAACTACACTCAAGAATTTTTTTTAGATAGGGGACCTACTCGTGGCCTCCTCTACTCACAATGTACTACTCACAATAAAATAAACTACTCACAATGGCCTCCTCAGGTGGACTCAAAGTCTCCCTAATGCCGTATTTCGTAACAATGTGCAAGTTTAAATTTTTCTTATAGGGGTCTGCTATCTGGGCACGTTCTTGCTGACTATATAAAGTCCAGATATGGAGAAATCACTTGGTATAGCAATGATTTGTTAACTATGGCACTGGATATAGGCAACAGGCTTCTACCCGCCTTCAATACAACAACTGGGATTCCTCATGCAAAGGTAAGCATAGTGTATTTTATTAAAAAGAATAAATCAACTTAAGGTGTATGTTTCCTGTGCAATTTTTAGTAGTCTTTTTTTCTGCTCTTCAATGGTTTTTTTAGATTGAAAAATTTTTGGAAATCTTTGAAAATTGAATAATTTCTTTTTTTTCTAAACAAGTTAATTCATTCTTTAAGAAAATGTCAAAGGAATAAAATGATTTTTGCTTGGTAAATGAATGGATCTGAGACTAATGAATCCAATGATATAAGAAGTAGTTAGTCATTTTAGTGCAAGTTGCAGCTGTAGGCTTGTCACAAAATCCCTTTTCTCAACAAAGGGCACATATCTCTTTGTCTGTTTCAACAGTAGCATCTAAGCTTCATGCGATTGGACTTTCTCTTAATCTTTCAAAGTGTGAATATCTTTCATTTAATAGCAAAATCACTACTCCTCTAATCTGTGGATCTTTTTTCTATCCCGTCGGTTTCTTCATTTCGGTGGCTGGGAATTAACGATAGTAAAACTCTAAAGTCCTTACGGACTCTCACTGTTGCTGATTGCAAGAAGAAAATCCAATTAAGTTACTCTAAAATTGTTGCTAACCGAGGTAGATACAATAGAAAGTCTCTTGCTAAATTATACTCGGTTTTTACAGATCATTCGGTTTTGTTTCTTTCTGGTATTTACCCTATTTTTCATAAAAAAGATATCAGTTCAATTCGTTTTTATTATTTCCATTTTTCCCGTTTTCTATTGTATCTGCCTGCCTCCATGGTATAGGAATAGGAGCCTCATATCTATTTATAGTGTCCCGGATATTGGGTCGAAGCTCACAGAGCTTGCTGGCAAAATACCCCAGTCTACTTATAAGTATCTACCCGCCCACGGAGGCCTTACTCGTTTGCTTTAGTTTCTTGTTTTTTTCTGTTTTGTGTAGTGTTTGTTTTGTTTCTTTTATTGATACTCCGCTTTTATTTTTTGTAGCGGGTCAAAAATAAATTATTATTATATTTCAATGATATTAACCTGAATGCCTGACGTACAGGGTTGACAAAAAGAGGGTATACATCTGAAGTAGTAATTCTACTACAGAAGTCTTAGAGAGCCAGATATCAGACAGTTCGTGGTACCGAACTCTAAGTAAGGAGCGATGCGGCTTAATTGTAACCGAAACTGTAGGAAACAGTCTTGATAGATACATAAAAAAGTCGAATTTTAATGCTTATTCAAAATATATAAAATTGATGAAGTTTAATGTTACCCATCAAAAATTACGAGCCTAAGAAAGTTTGCCTAATTTTTGAGAAAAAGGGGAAAAGCCTCTAAGTAATCAGGTGATGCTAATGAAAATCATACCATGAGATTCAGTATATCAGAGAACTCTAATGTAGAGGTTTCAATCTCCTATATACAAAAATGTGGCATTTTTGAATGTGGGGCCAGAAGCAAAAATGCCCCATTTTTGCTTCTGGCAAACACGCATCACGGATGCGTGTTTGCTTGTTTTTTGTTTTTTTTCTTCTAAGGGGTGATCACATCAAACCAGTGATCCTAGAAGGTTGGGAGAGGGCTTATTTGATCGGAAATGAAAAGTTTTAGTGCCTTTGTAAGTGAGTTTTTTTTGGGGGGGGAGAAAATTTTCAATGGGAGGGGGAGCTATGTTTCCCAGCATTAATTAAAAATAGTCGGAGATTACATTAAAAAAGTTTTTCAACTGAAAGTAAGGAGTAACAGTAAAACTTAAAACGAACAGAAATTATCAGGCATATGAGGGGGTTGTCCCCTCCTTAGTACCGCGCTCTGTACGTTAAAGTTTTTTTGAATTTATAAAAAGCTTTTAATTCTACTAATACAGTTCTTGTATCAGGAGTCATTCTTAAATAACTGGAACAAAAAGTCAAATTTTAGCGTAAAGAGCAAGGTACTGAGGAGGGGGCAACCCCCTGATATACGTGATAATTTCTGTTCGTTTTAAGTTTCAATGTGGCCCGAACTTTCAGTTTAAAAACTTTTTTTTATGTAATAAGTATAAGTAACAGTCTTAGGAGATCAAAATAAACATCGTAACTTCTTTCCATTGCAAGTTAACCTAAATATAAAAAAAACAAACAAGCAAAACATTCAAGCCTAAATACCCAATCATTCTATTCCCAATTTAAGCTAAAAGCAATATTTAAAAAAAGCATGAGGAGTTTAAATGGAATGCTTAAATTTTTAAGCTCAAGTTAAAATTGTTTCAACTACTAAACTCCAGTTGTGTTAGTGAGTAGCTCTGCATAGCGATTGATTAGTCAATAATTAAGCGATCTATATTGCAATTTTAGACGGGCTAAATATCACACAAAGCACCCTTACTAGTCAAATTTCACACAGTATGAAAAGTTTGTTTTGATACACAATTATAAAATGTTTGCAACTGAGAATTCGTTCAGTTGTATAACATGGTCAATAAATTACCCTAATATCACCTTACGATTCAGCATTGGACAATCATAGCTCAACAAGTAGAATTGATCCATTGTATAGGTCCATAGAAAATGGCAGCAAACATGTTTGTCTGACGCAAAATATTAGTTAGCCTAAATAGAAAGTGGGTGGTAAATCTGAAATGGGACCTTCAAATATAAAAAAAAAATCATAGAGCATTTCAACATTCAATATAAATTGTAAAGCACAAAGATCATACGATGTTATTTCTTAAATGAAGAAATTTACAGTTTTACGAGTTTTAGTTTATTCGAGTTTATTCCTAATTTAGTGTTTTCGAGTTTCAGAATCTACCGTTCAAAATTGGCTTGCTATCTTTTTTGGTTCATGGGAACACAACTAATAGTAAGAATTGCTTATAAACTATTTTGCTAGGAGAGTGGAAGCAGGTCATATACGAAAAGTCAGACTGGGGCTTCCATATAGAATTTATACCCCAAGATTTATTGGCAAAAGTTCCAAAGTAAAGAAAAGTAATCTTAAGGTATTAGATAATAGCTATACATTTACATGCGTATAATGCTTTTCGGGGGGTAAATATTTGAATTTATAAATTTTTCAAGATTCCAAACTCAGGTCTGGAATCCTAGGTCTGGGTTGTTAACCCGGGAATCCAGGTCTAGAATCAGGTCTGGATGTAAGAATCAGTTCCAAAGAATGACAACCCTTTTTCAGGCGGCGTGACACGTCGGCAAGCGTTAAGACCTTTTGGAATACGGGTGATACACCTTATTGCGCAATTGAATAAACGAACAAGTTTCCTCAGCTGAAAGTAAGGACCAATATTAAAACTTAAGACTAACAAAATTATTCTCATTTTGATGGAAGTTTTCCTCTCCTTAATTCCTCACTCTTTACGCAATAGTTTGACTTTTTTGCAGTTCTTTAAGAACAACTGCAGAAATAATAAGGCCGTTAAACTGGAATAAGAAGCTTTTTCAAAGCAATAAGAAACTAGCGTACGAGCGAGGGATTGAGGAGGAGGAAACCCCGCTCATATATGGAATTACGTTGTGTTTATTTTAAAGTTTTAATCTTGTTTCTTACTTTCACTTGAAAGAAAATCGTTCTTCTTTTATTTAATCTCTGATCTTTTTTCAAACTATGCTGGGAAATCTGCCTTTCCCTCCGTGGAAAATTTCCCCTGGGAATTCCCTCCCCACGAAAAATATGTTTGTTTGTCTATTCCCGGCAGACAAGTCCCTCTGCTGAAAATTCCCCAGCAGCATTATCTCCACACGTAAAATTGTGCACCCAAAGAGCAAACAAGACAAATAATAAGAATTTATTATAGGAATTCCAGAAAATTTCCCCACTCGTAAAATTCCCGACAAAGAAATATGCACGTGGAAAATTATCCCGCCCTGCAGAATTCCCTCGCCCCTGAAAAATTTCCGTGTATTCCCCAATAAAAAAAAAAATACTATATGAAAACCATGGGCGAATTATATAACTTACAGATTCTTTTGATGTAAATATTGGTATCAAAATTCCGTTTTTGGAGTTTCGGTTACTATTGAGCCGGGTCGCTCCTTACTACAGTTCGTTACCGCGCACTGTTTGATAGGTTTGGAATCAAAATAAAAAAGCCGATTTTTTTATGTAATAATTAAAAAGAAAATTTATTTCTGCTTACTCTTGGGCCGAGTCGAAGCTTACTAACAGTTTATTACCACGACCTGTTTGATTAATAGATGTTATAATCAGGTAGCTTTCTTTGATGATAAATTTTTTTTCACGAATTTGTTTGTGATTAAATCTCCTGTCCCTACTACAGAAACGATTTTTTTTTTTTTTTTTTTTTTTTTTTTTTTTTTTTTTTTTTTTTTTTTTTTTATTTATTTATTTTTTTTTTTAATGGGATTTATTGGTAGATAAGTGTTTTCACTGTGTGTACAAGCTCTGCTTTTTGTGTACAAGCTTGGAAGTTTAGGGCAGATTATGGATTTCATTGGTTGTTTTTTTTCTCTTTTTTTTTTCTTTCTTATAGTCAAGGTTGTTCCTTCTTGTCACTTTCCTATACTCTTTGGTGTTGAACTTATATGGGAGAAATTGTTTACATGTCTCTTTTCCAGGTTAATTTACGGCACGGTATGCAAACAATAACACCAGAACATTCCAGAGAAACATGCACCGCCTGTGCCGGTACGATGATACTTGAATTTGCAGCACTTTCAAGACTTTCTGGAGATACAGTTTTCGAGGTTATATGCTCTCTTTCTCTCTCTCTCTCTCTCTCTCTTCATCTTCCTTCTCTTTGTATTTCTGTTTTGGTAATGATTGGCTGAAAATTCTTACGAAAAGAAAAGTTTATTCCAGGAATCTTCTGAAAAATGAGTTGTTAAAATTCCTGCTTTTGACGGACTAAGAAATTAATATAAATTCTTGAGTTGACCTAGAAACTCTATTTATAACTCTATTACTCTATTAAACGCTAGAACTCTATTAAAGTATTGGAAAGGACGTTATAGTTTCGTAAATATCTATCTCCCGTCTCTTGATGTGCCTGCCTTCCAAAATCACAACAAATTCGCTATAAACAAATATAGAAAATTATTGATACATTAATCTTCAATGTTTAATTAATTCAGTGCGTCTTTTGAGTGGTAAAAGATTCAACTATCAGAAGCAACTGAATTTAGTTATTTTCAGCAAAAGCAATCATTTTCATCAGTCTTAGCTCGACTTATGCGGGGTAGAGAGCTGTTTTAATTATGTTCTTGATTTAAACACTTTGAAGCAACTTTGAAAAAGTAGCGCCAGGTTGGCTGTTACAGAAGCAAACTGTCTGGGTTTTAAAATTGTGGGGGCTATCAATGTTTTTATAGTTAGGGTAAGGTAATAATGCAAAATGTCGAAAATGTCAGGCTGTCAATGTTTTTGTAGTTAGGATAAGGTAATAATGCAAAATGTCAAACAGGCAAAATGTTAGCTGTAAAAAAAATTACCAACGTATATCAAAACTGGCAAAATGTCAGAAAGAGTAAAACAAATTTCAGAAAGAGCATTAAAAACTTAAAAATGAATGTCTCGTCTCCTACTGTTAAAAGTTTCCGGATCGGTTTCAATTCAGTATTCAAGTACAGAAGTACGTCTTTTTATACCTTTTCATACTTTTTTATTATATACATGATGATAATCTGTACTATACTAGCATGTTATCGGGACTTTACTGCTTATGGGTTAATAAAGATACAGTACAGTTATTATTATTATTACTGCTGAAAGAAAATACAGTTTACAAATATACTAAAAAAAATACTAACCGAATATATACAATTAAAAATATACAAAAAATACTAACCCATAAAGCATTGAAAATATACAAAAAATACTAACCGAAATTTTTTCTGGTTTTTGTACTGTAATATAATATTGACGACATAATTTATATTATATTTATTTATATTTAAAAATATAATAACATTCCAGTCCTCTAGGTTAGGATAGTCAGGAGGTTAAACCTCATAGGTTATTCAGGAATAATAACATTCCTGACATTTGTTTTATATTATATTTATATTACGACATAATATTTACGACAAATGAAAAAGCGGTCGTTCTAAAATTGTCACAACCTGTGCCTTTATGGTAGACGTGGTTTTCAGAAATTTTATTCGACGTTTAGTGAACATGCTATTTTCTTTTCTTTTTTGGGGGGGTTTTGGCTTTAGCCCATGTTCTGTGCAACGTTTAGTTTGGTGCTAGATATGTTATGCCTGTTTTCTGTCATCATCAAAGTAAACCTTCCTCTAATAACTAACTGTGGCCTGCATCATCTGGTTGCCTAATGTTCTTTGATCTTATATAGTTTCAATTTTGTTTTAAACGGTTATTCGGTCATGTCAAGCCATTAATAGTTATTTTTGCCATTTTTTTATTTTCTCTTTATTTTACTCCACAATCTTTTACTTTATTTTATTTTCTATCTACTTTTGCTAACTGTTTCTACATTTTAATGCAGGAGAAAGCCCATAAAGCAATGGATCAACTTTGGACCTTGAGAAACCGGGCCTCTGACCTAGTTGGAACTGTTCTGAATGTTCATAGTGGTGAATGGGTTCGCCGGGAGTCTGGAGTCGGAGCAGGGATTGACTCCTACTACGAGTATTGCCTTAAAGCGTATATACTTCTTGGTGAAGATAGATATAATAGTCGCTTTGATAAGGTAAGCCCCCGTTATAATTATGTGTTAATTCTGTTGATGATCGTGAGGTAGAAAATTATCCTGCCATCACCCTAACGAAACTTCTATATCTTCTTATCTAACATCTTATCTAGCATCTTATCTCTTATCTTAACGATCTTCTTATCTTATTAAATCGGCTATAGTTTGGAGGTAAAAAACAAGATAGCGCCAATTTTTAGCGCTCTCTGGGTAGTAAATCAACGCGAAAATCAGACATGAAAAGTGGCGAGATAGACACGGGTCTATCTCGTGATTCGGGTCAGTTATTCAGAAACGGAACGTATTATCTTCTATCAAATTGCACAGAGATGGAATCTTGAATAGAATTCCAACATGACATTTAATTATTTTATGACGAATTTAGGCGTCGTATCGTAAAGTTCTTGATTATATGGAAGGGGGGATAGGACTTAGACCCCTCTCCCTCCGCCTAGTGCTCTCGTAATGAAAATGGTATTTTGATAATTCTAAATGTGAATTTTGACAAAAGAAAGTTGAAAAAATTGCAAATTTGCTATTTCAAAGTGCATACTTTAGCATTTCTTCTTTCAGCGCTTTAATGGCCCTTTTTATTCTTGGCATGTTCTTATATATGTGAATAAGGAAAATACGTTTTATGCAATTAAAAGGCGTATAGGTAATTACACCGTTATTAGCCCTATCGTATAGGCTTTCAGAATGAAATACATAGTTGGTGTGTTAAAAACACCATATATTGCATAATATGTTGCTTTCGTTCGTGCAGCATCGGTTGGTGACGTCCAAAAACTACCGGATGGTCCTGTTTTCAATTTTGCCAAAAACACAAAATTGGAAATCAGAAGAAAGATTGTTTGTTGGTCTCTACCGAATAAGAATGACTGTGAGCTGACTCTTTTTATTTGGGACCAATCCTGAATGATGGATCGTGGATTATTCATGGTAAAAGCTGCAGTGACGTCATTCTTCTCCAAGAAGATAACTTATTGATAACAGAAAAGGCCTCCTTAAATTGGGACCAGAATATCACCTTGACCTCCTCACATAAGTCGAAAAGGTAGACCTTCAGGTGGTTTGCTATTATGTCTTGGCTCATGTGTGAACTAGTTTCAGAGTCACGTATTTCATAGGGAAAAATTTTGTTTTCTGTTTTTTCCAATCTTCATTTATTTTTACTTCACTATATTAACCCCTTTAAGTAGGAAAGAGAGAGAGAGAGAGAGAGAGAGAGAGAGAGAGAGAGAGAGAGAGAGAGAAAGAGAGAGAGAGAGAGAGAGAGAGAGAGAGAGAGAGAGAGAGAGAGAGAGAGAGAGAGAGAGAGAGAGAGAGAGAGAGAGAGAGAGAGAGAGAGAGAGAGAGAGAGAGAGAGAGAGAGAGAGAGAGAGAGAGAGAGAGAGAGAGAGAACGGTTTATTAAACAACTTTTGTAGCTCTTGGCTAATTTGGAGTTGCAAAAACACTAAAACAAAAATTATGCACTGTTAAATATAGACGTAAAAAAGGTACAAATGAATTAAAATATCGGTTTGTCCGTGCATGTATGGGAATCAGTTTGAATTTCTGTCTGGTTCTGTTGTAAATGTTTGGACGTCTGCGGTTAAGATGGTTTCGATGGGCTGGGTCTAAAAGCAATGCTTTTCCAAACCTCATGATGTGATTACACAATCTTTGTTCTAGGCACTGAATGTTTATTGTAATGAGTGCTTCTTGGTAAAGAATATCTCTAGAGCCCAGGATAATCCTAACTGCCCTTGTTTGCACTGACTCTAGGTCGTACATCAGGTGAGCTGTGTGTAGTACTGAAGGGCCCCACACAGAGTAGGCATACTCCAAGACTCGTCGCACATAACAAAGATATGCACGGAGAAGACTTTTGACATCGCAACCAAAGCGACGCATTTTGGACAATTTTTGAAGGGAAGTATTACCTTTCCTAATTACACTTTCAACATGTGCAGTGAAAGAACAGTCTCTGGAGAAAGCAACACCGAGTATCTTCACTTCTGACGTGACAGGAAATGGAACATCAGGGTGGGGCGGGGGGTAAAGTCTCTTTTTATGAGGCAAAGCTGAAGAATTTTTTACTTGGTAGCATTGATGATTAGATTGGACTCATTACACTGGTAATTTTGTTGGTAAAAAATGTCACTAGCAAACTGGGCTATAGGAGTATAACCATCAAGTAAATAAGTAAGCACGAGTTATAAGTCATCCTTAAACTTAAACATGTCTACGTGCCCGCTCAATATGTAATCGATCAAAGCAAGAAATGTTATGCCTGTGAGTTTGGTCCCTTGTGGGGCCCTGTCGGTTATGTCACTCCATTCGGAGTCAGTGTCTTCTTCATGGAGGGCAAATACTTTCTGTTGGCGTCCAGACAGAAAATCCTGTACGATTGTCAGAGTTAGACGCGTAGCTCCCATTCGCTTTAAATTCAGGCATGCAATGTGGTGAGATAGAAGCTCAACGCTTTGCGAAAATCAATCGCAGCTAGATCAACAAAATGACCCTGGGTCTCAAGCCGGTTTAGAGAGCTTTCGAACATTCTTACAAGCTATACGGTAGTTCCGCACTTTGGTAGTCTTCCATATTGATTTTGTCTATGGATCACGAATTTGACACAACAGGTGGTGAAGTATGAAAGAATCTGTCACTTTCGCAAATTATGGGGTAAAGGAAATGGGTCTCAAGCCATCACAGCTTTTGGGGGGAGGCTTATTTTCGGAATGACCCGTATGTGCGCTTTCTTCCACGGTGAGGGAAACACACCTGACGCAAAGTATTGGTTAATCAAAATGGAGAGTGGAAGAGCAAGGAATAAAGCATATTCATGAATAATTTTGGGAGGGATCTTGCCAGGAATTGGTGAGACTCCCGTCTTTATTTTTCTTAGTTCCTTGTATACGTCGAACTCACTTGATTTAATCAAAACACCTGAGGGTCAATCTTCAAGCAGGGATTCTTTTTTCCTGGGAATTTACAAGAGGAAATTTGGCACATAGAGGTTAGGAAGGCGTTAACGGCACGGGACCCAAGTAAGTGCCCGCTGTCGTCTGTTATCATTATAATGGACTTGGACGATTTCTCATTTAGTTTCTTGACCGACCGGTGCCATTTCGCAGGCTTACTGTTCAGAAGTGACACCACTTTTTCGCGACCATACTTGGTTTTGGCGTTGCATACCATGTGCACTACCTGGCTCCGTACAATTGCTCCTTGGTCTGTTTTACCACACGAGTAAAGATTACTTCGCTCGCGGATTTTTGCTTTTATTGCGGGTTTGATCCACGGTTTGTCGTATTCACTCAGGGTTACTGTGTTTGTTGTGAATATTTCACAGTACTTAGAGGAAAGTTCCTCAATGAAAGCGCTTACTCTCTGCTCAAGGGTACCGTCCATGGACACTTCAGAGAAATTACATGCAGGTACCCACCGACCGTATTCACGTATGGCCGAGTCTGTTAGGGGCCTTGTTGTCACTCATGAAAGCATAGGTTTCTTTTCTGTAGTTTTGGCCTTGAGTATCAGGACATGGTGATTGGAAAACCCGATTGGTCCTTGGGAACTAGGGAAGAGGTAGAAGTCTTCGGTGATTCTTAGGATAAGGTCCAGGGTACTGTCAGATGAGTCGGTGGGGCTGTCGACTATGTGCTTCAGAGAGAGGCTAGCCGTAAGCCAACTTTTTTTAGTCTGGTTGTCTGATTTTTTAGTCAGCGATCATAAAACCAGTGCAACTGTATCTGCTTCTTATTAAATCGGCTGTAGTTTGGAGGTAAAAAACAAGATAGCGCCAGTTTTTAGCGCTCTCTGGGTAGTAAACCGATGTGAAAATCAGACACGAAAAGCGGCGAGATAGACACGGGTATTTACACATAATCCAGATAACCTCGTGATTGGGGTTAGTATATTCAGAGAGGAGTTTGCGTGAAATGGCTCTCCAAACATAGATAGCAAGACCCCCTCCGAGTCAGTTATCACCTCTACTGCTGCGCGTGCGGAGACACGAATTATACCCTGTAATTTGTCCTGAGGCACTATCAAGGTTCCAGATTTCCGTCACAGCAGCAACAGCTGCGGTTTTGCCTCTGAGTAAAACTTCCAAATCTTCCAGCTTGTTACAGAGAGATCGGCAATTTGCCAGATGGAAGTTCGCCATAGTGCAATGGGGTCTTATTGGATTCAGAAATGGTGGTCTTTCTTGGATGACGCACAGGGGATTTCGTCAAAAGGCTTTAATGTCGGAATTTTGGGTGTCTTTTTTAGCGGAATTTTTACCAGTTTTCGCCGAGAGGCCAACTTTAACGATTGAAAGTTGACACGATTTATAACCTTTGTCGGAATAGCAAATTCCACACGCGTTCTTCTTTCATTTCTCCCTGCTCGATATCCACGTTTCCTTCTTTTCGCTCTATTCCCACCATTGGCTGTAGAGCCATCTACTTCTATTTTCAATAGGTACACTCATTGTCAAAATAGATGGCGCTAAAATGGTATAATGAAAACAGACTAATTAAGTCATCTCTAGACACAGCGGTGGCTTCAGTAGGGGTAAATCTGGTACTAAAAAATAGAAAAAAAAAAACAAAAAAAACTGCAAAAGTCAATACGATTTTCACTTATGAAGATACGTGTGCCCACAAATATAAAGCTAAACAGAGGCAAATGCTTTGCTAGGTCGATCGGCGCCGGTTTTGGCAGCACTATAGATCTGTCATGGAGTACATAAGTCAAGTTTAGTGAACATTGAATCGACTTTTAATGAACAGTACTGTCAATGTGAAGTGAACCGACCGTCAATGAACAGAGTTGACGAAACCCTGTCAACATAAACTGAAAATAGAAATTACGTTCAAACTACAAAAAAGTGTTAGTAGGTAGGTGTTTATAATTTTAAAGTATTTAAACTTTAAAGAGAGGAAAATGATCCGCTTTGGTGCTTGAGTCACACAGATTAAAATTTTTACAAAAGTACTCTTCAAAGAAGGTTCAACCTATATACCTTTCTTCTGAAAAGTTTAAATTTTAATGTTTAAGGGGTTATTAGAAGGTAATGAGCAATTTTGATCCTCCCGTCGTACAGATGGAAAATTTTTTGATTGAAGATCGAGATCCCGCCTCAAAAAAGGTGCAACATGCATGCCTTTCTTTTAAAAAATTAGGAATAGGATGGGGACGAGGAAGATGGAAGGAGGTGCAAGTGGTTCTTTGGTGTACTCCAGTGTATAAACACTTCTAATTAGGGCAGTTTTGTTCCTCCTGTATTTATGTTTCCATTTCTTTAGCACTATAGAGCAGTTATGAAGTATGTAAGTCAAGGTCCTATTCTACTAGATGTCCACATGCATAGGCCTAACATCAACTCGAAAAATTTCATGGATTCATTGCAGGCATTTTGGCCAGGACTTCAGGTAGCTTTTTACATAATTTTTATTAATTTTTTCCTATATACTGTAAAAAAGTATTCATACCTGAAAACTGGAATTTTCTACGATTTATGTGTCGGGTTTCACACAACTATTAAGATTCTTTGTTGCGTAAATTCTCTCCTTTGTTGCCACAGTGCATCGTGAAAAGAAACAAGTGGAAACTTATCTTGTTTACAAACAAGTCCAACCAAACGGTTGTAGCGCCTTACTTATCTGACTGTCGAGCAATAAAACAGTCAATAGGGTGTACAACCGGTATGCTCAGTCGGGCTATTGAATAAATATAGGCTAGTGGGTAGACATAAAATTCATTTAATAAAAGTGACATTTTTTTAAAATCAGAAGATTATAAGAGTTCTATTAATATGACAACTAAAGGAATAATTATAACAGGATAGGATAGCCTAATAAGTTTCTCTAAAAAGATGTTTTTGTTGGTAAGTTAATTAACTAATGATTTGAAGTATTTATTCTTGAATAATTTCATTGGTGAATAGCTTAGATTTATGGCAGTGTTTGTCTTTTGCTACAGCTATCAGGAAAGTTGCAGATTTTAGAGCTACAATATGACATTTTTGTCGTTCACTTTCTCCTGATTTTTCAGACACGTTCCTTATTTTCAAACTTGGCGTCCGCTAAGTGTAAAACCACTTAAACTGCATATGGAGATCTTTTTCATTAGAAATTGATTTCCCGGGTTTTCTTTATTTTTTTAAGACGCATATGGTTGTTTAAATTTTTACTTAACCGATTTGAACAATCAGATTTCATCATTAGTGTCCTTGTTACTTTTGTTTGAAATGCTCAATTTTGTTTCATCTGTTTTAAGTAAATGGTTTCAGGGAATGCACTTCCTTTCCATTTATAGATAAAATGAAAAAATTAGAAATGTTGAATCAAAACAGTAAACAAATAAACTAGATAAAAGCCCGAATGTTTTGATTATACATCCAGGAAGCTTTATCAATAACAAATGAACATAAAATGAACAGAACGGTTTTTCAGCTTGATTTGAATTGCGTAGACCAACCCAGTGTTATCATTATAAATATTTGTCGGGAAATTTTTTCCAAAAGAAATAATATACTTTTTCAGATGTGATTTTTTTTTCTCTTTTTCTTTGTATGTAGAAATATATTTAACGGTCTTTTATCAATTCTTTTAGTTGTTTATTCCATCTATTTTCCCATTATCTAACGTGAGGCCAAAACATTCGTTTTTTTAAATTTATTTTGTTCACTGTCTTGACCAAAAATTTTATCCTTTTTTACGGCACTTGGTATCTACCAAGTGACATATAGCGATCGCAAATTCTGTCGGTCGGTCGGTATGTCTGTTTGTCCTGGTTTTGCTAGTTTAGGCACTTCCAGGTAAGCTAAGACGATGACATTTGGCAGGTGTACCAGAAACCAAACTAGATTAAATTAGAAATTGTCGTTTCCCTGATTCGATCATCTGGGGAAAGTGGGGGAACGGTAGATCGGAAAAATTAGAAAAAAATGGGGCATTTTTAACTTACGAACGGGTGATCGGATCTTAATGAAATTCGACGTTTGGAAGGATATCATGTCTCAGAGCTCTTAATTTAAATCTTGACCGAATTCCGGTGACATTGGGGGATTGGGAGAGGGGGAGGAACCCAAAATCTTGGAAAACGCTTAGAGTGGAGGGATCGGGATGAAACTTGGTGGGAAAAATAAGCACAAGTCCTAGATACGTGATTGACATAACCGGAACGGATCCGCTCTCATTGGGGGAGTGGGGGGGGGGGGGAGGTTTAATTCTAAAAAATTAGAAAAATGAGTTATTTTTTGCTTACGAAGGAGTGATCGGATTTTAATGAAATTTGATGTTTGGAAGGATATCGTATCTCAGAGCTCTTATTTTAAATCCCGACCGGATCTGGTGACATTGGGGGGGAACCTAAAATCTTGGAAAACGCTTAGAGTGGAGGGACGGGATGAAACTTGGTGGGAAAAAAGCAAAAGTCCTAGATACGTGATTGTCATAACCGGAACAGATCCACTCTCTTTCGGGGAGTTAGGGGAGGGTTAATTCTGAAAAATTGTAAAAAATGAGGTATTATTAACTTACGAAGGAGTGATCGGATCTTAATGAAATTTCATTTTTTGAAGGACCTCGTAATTCAGATATCTCATTTTATATCCTGACTGGAACCAGCGTTATTGGGGGAGGTGGAGGGGAGTCGGAAATCTTGGAAAACGCTTAAAGCGGAGAGATCAGGATAAAACTTGGTGGGAAGAATAAGCATAAATCCAAGATGCCTGACTGACATAACCGGAACGGATCCACTCTCTTTGGTTGAGTTGGGGGGGGGGATAATTCGGAAAAATTAGGAAAAATGAGGTATTTATTACTGACGAACGGGTGAAGAGATCTTAATGAAATTTGATATTTAGAAGGATCTAGTGCTTTAGAACTCTCATTTTAAATCCCGACCAGATCCGATGACATTAGGGGAGTTGGAGGGGGAAATCGGAATTCTTGGAAAACGTGAAAATCGAGGCATCTTACGAATGGGTGATCGGATCTTAATGAAACTTGATTTGTACGAAAATCTTATGTCTCAGTTGCACCATTTTCAATTCGAATCGGATCCAGGGACATAGAGGGCTGGAGGCGGGAAACAGAAATCTTGGAAACCGGAAATCTTGGAAAATGCTGAGAGTGGAGGGATCGTGATGAAACTTGATGGGAATAATAAGCTTAAGTTACAGATACGTGATTGACATGATTGGAACAGATCCGTTCTCTTTCGGGGAGCTTGGGGTTGTTAATTTGGAAAAATGAGAAAAAATGTGGTATTTTTAACTTAAGAACGGGTGACCGGATCTTAATGAATTCGATATTTAGAAGGAACCCATTTCTCAGAGCTCTTATTTCAAATCCTGACAAGATCTGTTGAGCATTGGGGGGAGTTGGAGGGGAAACTGGAAATCTTTGAACACACTTAGAGTGGAGAGGTCGGGATGAAACTTGGTGGGTAGAATAAGCAAATGTTGTAGATACTTGATTGACGTAACTGGACTGGATCCGCTCTCTTTGGGGGAGTTAGGGATTGGGGTTCAGTGCTTAGGCGAATTTAGTGCTTCTGGACGTGCTAGGACGATGAAAATTGGTAGGCGTGTCTGGGAGCTGCACAAAATGACTTGATAAAGTCTTTTTCCCTGATTCGACCATCTAGGGGGCTGAAGGGAGAGGAAAAGTTAGAAAAAATTGACGTATTTTTAACTTACGATTGGGTCATCGGATATAAATGAATTTTGATATTTAGAAGAACCTCGTTTAAAATATTTTTCCAAGTTGTATTTCATTTTATTTATTGTACGTTCTGTTTTTCAAGTGGACTTCCTTAGAATTATGCTTTCAATAGGAAATGGTATAATTTTCAAGATTATTGCGTGTGTTCTATTGAATTCAGCGCATGCAATCATAAAAAGGGTTTTGCGAGTAAACTATTCTTTAGCGAAAAATTATAATCCTTTCTGCTCCCAACTCTCCCCCTGTCGGCACCCCACTTGTCTGCCCTTCTCTACCAATACCCGTTTATTTATCCCCCTCCACCAATCTTGCGACCTTTGAACCTAATTAGAGCAAATTTTGGCATTTTTACACTGAAGTCATCTTACGTAATCTGTGATCAAACAGTTCGTGGTAACGAACTGTAGTAAGGAGCGACCCGGCTCAATAGTAAACGAAACTCTAAAAAAACGGAATTTCGGTGCTAAAAGATATATTAAAATAATCGTATTTTTATGCTGATTTTAAATATATAAGTTTCATTAAATTTAGTCTTTGTCATCAAAAGTTACGAGCCTGAGAAAATTTGCCTTATTTTGGAAAATAGGGGGAAACACCCCCTAAAAATCATGGAATCTTAACGAAAATCACACCATTGCAACATATCAGAGAACCCTGTAGAGAAAATTTCAAGGTCCAATCTACAAAAATGTGGGATTTCGTAATTTTTGCCAGAAGACAAGTCACGGGTGCGTGTTTATTTGTTTGTTTGTCTGTTTTTTGTTTTGTTTTTCCCCAGGGGTCATCGTATCGACCAAGTGGTCCTAGAGTGTTGCAAGAGGGCTCATTCTAACGGAAATGAAAAGTTCTAGTGCCCTTTTTAAGTGACCAAAAAAATTGGAGGGCACCTAGGCCCCCTCCCACGCTCATTTTTTTCCCAAAGGCAACGGATCAAAATTTTGAGATAGCCATTTTGTTCCGCATAGTCGAAAGCCATAATAACTATGTCCTTGGGGATGACTTACCCCCCCTCCCCCAGAGTCCCTGGGGGGAGGGGCTGCAAGTTACAAACTTTGACCAATCTTTACATACAGCAATGGTTATTGGGAAGTGTACCGACGTTTTCAGGGGGATTTTTTTAGTTTGGGTGGGGGGTTGAGGGGCTATGTGGGAGGATCTTTCCTTGGAGGAACATTTCATGAGGGAAGAGAAATTCAACGAAAAGGGCGCACATGAAAAAGTTTTTTCAATTGAAAGTAAGGAGAAGCGTTAAAACTTAAAACGAACAGAGATTATTACGCATATGAGGGGTTCTAAAAATACTTTAGCATTAAGAACGAGGTATTTAGGAGGAGATAAATACTTCCCTCTTTATGCTAAAGTATTTTTAGTAATTTCAACTATTTCTTCTATGGTTTTTCTGATTCAGGGGTCATTCTTAAAGAATTCTGACAAAACTTAAGATTTAGTGTGAAGAGCGATGTCTTAACGAGGGGACAAAATATAAGAATATAAAAGTTTATTACGTAAATTAATTCTTAAGTTATGTTTATTTTTTACTAATAAAAACGTTCGTTAAAAATTAAAATTTCTAGTTGCCTTTTTAAGTAACCGAAAAAAGGAGGGCAACAAGGCCTCCTTCCCCACCCCTTATTTCTCAAAATCGTCTGATCAAAACTAAGAGAAAGCCATTTAGCCAAAAAAGAATTAATATGCAAATTTCATTTTAATAATTTATGTATGGATAGCCAATATCGAACATGCATTAATTCAAAAACGTTCAGAAATTAAATAAAAAACAAGTTTTTTTAAATGAAAGTAAGAAGCGATATTAAAACTTAAAACGAACAGAAATTACTTCGTATATGAAAGGGGCTGCTTCCTCCTCAACGCCTCGCTCTTTACAATAAAGTTTGACTCTTTCTCTGAAGTTTTCTTTTTAAAAAATTAAAAAACTATAGCGTAAAGAGCGGGGCGTTGAGGAGGAAGCAGCCACTTTTGAATGCCGCTCCTTACTTTCATTTAAAAAAACTTGTTGTTTTATTTATTTAATCGTATAGATAGAACTGAAGATACACGGGATTAAAACCTTGCATCAAAGATGGCTGTCACAGCTTAGATACCAATACAGTTATGAAAACTCCTATCTTGCCCCTGAACAGCTTTTGGTACTGAGCTCTGAGCTTGGCGCCTTCTCCAAGCCCGCGCTCCGACGCGTCCATCGTACTACAACACCATAGGCGGGAATACAGTTATGAAAACTCCTATCTTGCCCATGAGAAGCTTGAATAGTTTTGTTGAATATGTGTCAGTTTCCTGTCTCCAGCCGCTAGCATCGCTACCGCGCACTGTGTCCCAAAAATAAATCGAGTTTTCGTAACTGTATTCGTATCTAAGCTGCGATTGCTGTTGTATTTTAAGATTTTGATTTTGTTTTATTTGCGAATAGCCTTGAATTGTTTCGTTTTATATTAGTTTAAAATACATTTTCGGTTATTTTCCATGTGGGTCTTCTAGACGCCATCGGACCAGTTAAGGGCTTATAAATATATGCAATTGTTTTCTGTCCCTTTTAACTGTTGATGACCTTTTTCTCATTGCTCTGTATCTTTAGCACTTTCTTTTTGGCCATTTGGCCAAGAATTTTGGCCATTTTGTCAACAAAGGGATATTGTCAGACAAACCACCCGAATATTACTACTACTACCTTTATTACCGTTCAATTTTAGTGCCTCTCTGATGTGGTACGAACAGATGATATGTTATAACAGTAACATACGCAATATTTTCTGCCGAATACTATCCAAATTGTAGAAACTATTTTAATGGCACCTATTTAACGATCACATTCTTAGACAGGACAAGTTATACAGCAATAAGTCTATCAATATGGAAATAGTTAGTGACGAACTAAAGCAAAAAAAAAAAATACCTGAATAATTTGCAAGAAAAAAATACAAGGAAAAAAATATAGGAACCAGCATAAAAATCATGTTAGACTATCCTCGGGTGTAGAAGGACTGACACATTCCAAATTGACTGATTGTACTTCTTGAGTAATGATTGACTAATTATAACAAATAAGTTTTAGGTTTGAAAATATTTGCTTTTAATTACACGTCTGATGTTGAATAAACCATCTTTAGAGCCGGCATATATTCAGGGTTCAGTTCTGTATCCCCGTCCCTTGGAAAAAAATATGCCCACAGATTTCTCCCATGTTTTCCGTTTAATTTGCCTTTTTTTCAAAATTGTACCCCTTTCAGGTGAATTTACTTTTATAATCAAGTATTCTGAATGTCGCGTCATAATATGGAGTTTTTAACAGTTACACAGCTTAGCGGAAATGGAATAAAATTTCTTTTTGGTTAAAAGCTTGGCCTCCGTTCAATAAAGCAGCTTACCCCTCTCACTGCTGCATTGTAATTTTAGCTCAGCAAAGTAACACATATCTTAAATTCTTTACAGGTTTTAGATGTCTAAATAAATTTATTTTTAAATTTATTTCTTTTATGTTCCAAGTAAAATGAGGGCCATTGTTAATTGTTTGTTTTTCTTTTGTAATTTTTGGAACCAATTAAATACCATAAAATAGAACAATTTATTTCCTGTATTGGTTTGTTTACGGAATGTGTATATATATATATGTTTATTTCCATTTTTAGGTTTTAAAGGGGGATCTTCAGCCAGCAATTGAAACCCATGAGATGCTCTACCATGTTATGCAAAAACACAATTTTTTGCCAGAAGCATTTACAACAGATTTCCAGGTAATATTCATTGATAAGAATCTATTAGATTAAAAAAAAAATATAAAAAAACCTAAAAAACGCTTTTATCTTCAAATAATCTGAAATTTAAAAGAAGAAGAAAAAACTCGTTGTAGTGCTGCCCGGAAAAAATTCCGGGCAGAACTCGTTAGCTAAAAAAATCAGTAATCTGTGATCGTATAGATAGAACTGAAGATACATGGATTAGCGAAATGGTCTTATTTCTACCCTTAATAACGCGTAGCAGGAAAAAAATCTACTTTCAAGCGTATTCAGAGATAATCGCCATTTGAAGGATATTTTTAAAAATTTAATTATTTAAGGACTTTTTGCGAACAGTTAATACCCTACACTTTTACAAATTTGCTATACATATTTTGACCACGCCTTCCTTTTCTTTAACAGACCTAACAGTCATATCACTAACTCTTATCAGGCAATAACAAAAGGATTCTAGCAAGATTTGATCTTTCACCTGAATTGACGAAGTTAGATAAAAGCTATGAAAAATTATTGAATGTAAGGAAAATATAAGTTTGGGAATTATACGGGGAAAAGTGAATTCATTCTTGCAAGAATTGTATAAATCTTAATAGGGTTTGCTGAACTTTCTTTCAAATCTTTATTAATTGTTTTATGGAACACATTTTAGAAAGAATGACAGAGCTTAAAAAACACAATTAAAACCCTTAAATAACAAAGAAATCTAGAAAATATTCAATGAAACCAATAAACAGTACCCAAGTTTTTGCTTAAATATATTTTGGGATATATTTCGCTCATATTAAGCTTTACAACAAAATTACTGGCAATTAGGTTCCTAGGTGACGTTTATCTAAGGATCCCTAAAAGCACCTTATTATCCCCCCTGCTCGACAAATCCTATTAAATGCCCAATTCAGGTTCATCCTGTCCAGATATCAAAATATCTTAAATTATGCAGAAATATTTTGTTTTTATTTGGGCAAAGTATTTATGACCGATTTCAAAGTACTCTAAGTAAAGAAAACATTTAATTTGCAGAAGTGTCAATTAACTGGTCAATTAAACAAAGTTTAATTTCAAACTTCAGATTATCTCTAGAAATGTTAAATGAGCAATTAGATATAAAGTAAGTAAGATATGAAAATAAGAATAAGTAAGTAAGAAGTAAGTAAGATAGAAAATAAGATATATAAAGTAAGTAAGATATGAGATAAAGTAAGTAAGATATGAAAGTAAGATATGAAAGAGATTCTATTGTAAGTAAGAGTTGAATAAGTCGTTTTGAGAAAGTTCAGTTCTTTTTTAACTTCAGATATATAAGGAAATTTATGGAAAAGGATTGTTTGAAAATATATAGCCTATTCGTTCTTGAAATTTGGATGGGAGTCCTTAAAATTAGTAATTTGGTCTATGCTGAAGATAAGGCTTTAGATAAAATATTCAAGTTCTCTATTGGAGTTTATGAAGTGCACTGTGGACACATGTCCCTTCAAAGAGGACATTCTTTATAAAAATAATATGTATTTGGAACTTGATAAGGAAGGGAAATGGCATTATCTTAGCATTTTAGTGGGAAAACGCTCTAAAATCATGTTGAAACTCTAGTTGAAGTTAAAATTGAATATAGTAGAAGTGACAGTATTTAAATTCTAAGATTGGTGTCATAGCTTCCCAAAACTGTTCACCTCCCCCATCAGAGCTTTTACCTCCTTGTCTTTCTTTTGCTCTAGGAAGATAAAAGTAGATCACTAACCTAAATAAAAAGTATTCTAGATTTAATTGTTTCATGATTTACTGAAACTTAATGTCTGAAAACTTATTCATATTAATATTTAAGTTTATTATTTAAATTCATATTAATATTTAGAAAATAATATTATCTAAATGTATGTAATACTGTTACAAAAGATTTGCGTATGTCTTTAAAAATCTGGTTCAGAGTTCAGAGTTTTATTCACCAATAAATACATGTTGGAAATACAGTATTCTTTATCCCCCTCGAAAGGTTCCATGGCCTGGTATGGAGGTACAAATCATGCACATATGTCGATCAATATGCATGTCTTAAAACGTCTCGTACAATCTTGTTTCTCAGTTACTAAAATGCTTCGTCGCTCTGTATCTTTTATTTCTGTCTTGTCATCTGGCTTTTTAACTTTTTAGTTTGAAAGGTTTCTTTTTTTCTCGATCTTCCTCTTTTTCTCAATCCTCATCTATTTTGCTTTGTCTCCTTATTCACAATTTCCCTCTCTCTATCTGTCTGTTTTTCTTTTTTTTTTCTCAAATAGACTGAGCTTTATTTGTTGTGAAGTCTTAACTTTTGATCGGTTACAAATACAAATACCTTAAAAAGTTTCAAAAATAATGAATAGGCATTTTGACGTTTTTATGTGTCTCATCAATCTTGTAGGAAAGTATTTTTTTTTTATAAAGTTCTGTACACAACCCTTATTGCAGGTACATTGGGGTCAGCATCCTCTCCGCCCTGAGTTTGTTGAATCCACCTACTTCCTGTATCGTGCAACAAATGACCCCTATTATTTGGAAGTTGGAGCAAAAGTTGTTGAAAGTCTGAAAAAATACGCTAAAGTCGATTGTGGTTTTGCTGCAGTCAAGGATGTAAGGACGGGCCAGCATGAAGACAAGTACAATATCTATCTATATAAAAATAAGTTGTTTGTCTGTTGACTGACGTCATGTTTGTGTGTCGACTGACGTCATGTTTGTTGACTGGCGTCATTGTAAGGATTGAGCTGTATGTCGTCATGAAGTTGTTTTTTGACTGACGTCATGTTTCTCGACTGACCAAAATTACAGACCGGGACACAAAGGACGACCGGGACACAAATAACGACCGGGACACAACTACAACGGGGACGCCGGGGGGCACAGGGGGATATATAAATGACGACGGGGACACAGGGAATGTCGATTAGCAATCACCATCAACAAAGTTCAAGGGCAATCATTATAGTAATGAGGTATAGATCTGAATACGGATTGTTTTTCCCATGGACAATTATATATTGTATGTTCAAGAGTCTGTAAACCCGACAATCTATTTATATG